>NW_024582926.1:123283-133824 GCF_018398535.1 Haplochromis burtoni
CACACACACACACACACACACACACACACACACACACACACACACACACACACTGTGAAACAACAGAGATAATTTTAAATCTGACCAGGAAAGAAAATTACGCACATTACAGAATCGTACGTGTTCGTGACGTAGTGTGGAAAAAAAGGGGTTTGCTGGAGCTGACAGCCATCGACCTCCAGGGCTGACACATGAGCCTGCAGTTCCTCTAATTCTCTGCAGAGGCAGCAGTGAGCAGGTCCTCATGTTAAAGCAGAAACATTTAGAGCCTGTTACAGAGACAGTGTGGTCAGTTTGCATTATTAGGGGCGTGGCCTCTCTGACTGACAGGCAGATGGTGACACAGGTGGCTGTAGCTCCTAGTCAGAGAGTTTGTGCTGTTGGAGCTTTTGTAGCATTTTTAATGACATCATGTGACCAATAACATGGCTGCTGTGAGGTCACTGGACTAACAGACCATCCAAGAAGACGGAGCTCTAGTTTTAGGATTTTATGGCTAAGCTAGCAAGCATCAGGGGAGAGCTAAGCTCTTCACCCCAAAAAACAAACGGAGGCTTCGCTACTAAGAGGTGACACCATGGTGGAAGGTCCATCTTTGATATGACAGACACAGGGTCATGCATGTGAATGTGTGCATGAGCGACAGGGCAGCGCATGATTAAACGTCATCCTAACGTTGAATTTACAGCTGATTTTCCAACAGTTTGGTTTGTGCAGATAATGTGGGAGACTGATCTGGTCCCAGCTCGTTTCCCTGATCGTGACGGGTTCTGATGTTCTTCTGTTCTCCTGAGTTTAACTCCTCCAGCTCTGCAGGTGTCTGCAGATACAGTTCAGGTTCACGCTGTGCTCCTCTCCGAGCTGCAGACATGTTGACACATCATTGCTATGACTCAAAGCAACAAACAGGCGCCATGATTATAAACGCTGATTCTGTTTCAGCTCCAACATGTTTCCTTTAGAAAAGTCTGTGCTACACATTGTTCTACACATGAGTTCCTGACGCCATTGATATGGACTAAACAACATCTCCATCACTCACATCAGCTGTGCAACTCATTTTACTCTCACACATCTGTCACACACGTGTCCCTGTGATTCAAAGGAAACTAAAGCCACCATGAGTCACCAGAAAGTGAGCTTCCTGTTCTCAGGCAGAAACCGAAGCATGGCTGCTGTATGTGTATGATCAGCTGAAATCAGACATCATCTTATTCTGAACTGTAAGTCATGCAAAGCTACCCCAGCAGAGAGCAGCTGGGGCCACGTTACAGTTGGTGGTGAGTCTCAGAGGAGGACGAACTGCTGAATCCGCTCGGATTTCTCAGGTTTCTCTCTGAATCTGCAGCTGTCCTCTGCAGGATGGAAACACATGGAGGCCGTCAAACTGAAACGATTTCACCTGCTGATCAGAACATCAACAGATCTGTTCACTGACACCTTCATCGTATGCAGCAATTAAAAAGAAACCTGAGCTGCGGCTTTAAAAACACGTTAGCATGTTGTTAACATGCCATGTGATGGATCTCCGGTCCACGCTGCCCCTCTTCATCAGTGTGTGTGTGTGAGGTTTCAGTTTCAAAGCGCTGTGTGTGTGTGTGTGTGTGTGTGTGTGTAGTTTCCAGCGTGGTGGTAAATACACAGACAGCCATGAATGATGTCAGGAAGCAGAGCGCCATTTTTAATCATGTAATGAGACCCCGAAGACCAGAAAACACCAGACCGAGTGCTTTTATGTCACACAGATGATGTCAGAGTGGGACCAGAGTGTGTGTGTGTGTGAGAGAGAGAGAGAGACCAGGCTGCAGGTGAAGCAGTAACACACAGCTGTGAGAAATGGCGAGCTGGGCTTGATGTCCTCGTCTCTCCGTGACCACAAGTCTTCAGAAAACCATCTGTGGCTCACCTTCAGAGAGCTGACAGGAAGTTAGACTTCTGAACTGCGGAGCCTCTGTCTCTGAGTTAGCCCCATGTTAGCAACACAAGCTTTAACATTCAGAGTTACTGTTTCTATGGCTCGTGTTAAACAAAGACCTGACTTCAGAAATCTAGGTGAGGGACAGGGGAGCTGCCTAAGGTGTTCGGACCTGTTCCTGCAGAGCTCCATACGAATTAAACCGAGCACCACGTGAAAACAAAACGCCGTCTACGATGAACACATCCGCTCACGTGGAGGCCTCGGTCCAACGTTCCACTGTCAGGACGATGATCGCTCCTGCAGTCAGGTGATAATGTGACTGCAGGCTTCTCTGTCTGAACGTTGCTACCGTGGGATTACTTAATATCTGAAAAACAACTGACCTGCCACAGCCACGCCGATGTGTTTGTGATATATCAGCGCCAGCATTAATGCTTCCCCTCCCTTGAAATCCCTTCTCTTTCACCAAACCCTGCTGCTGTGGTGTCCTAAAAAGGAGAAAAGAGCTTTCACAGGCTCGTCCACATCGAACTGCATCTCGGGACACTGGGTCACATTTGTCCAGAGGATGCAGAGATTTTTAAATTTGCATCATCAGGAGACGATCTGTGCTCAAACTGAAGAAACGGCATCATTAATTTGGTGTCTGTGATGCTGATGAATGAGACGTTTCACTGAAGAGCTGGACTTCATTTACAGGAAAAAGACTGCTGTAAGTAGTTTTAATTTTATGCTTTGTGCTCTACCAAACAAAACCATCTCCTCCACGATGCTCATTAATTTTTATATACAAATATTTACATCCAGTGTGAAGTTATGATGCCTTAAAGCCTCCAGATGCTCCGTAACTCCAATGTTTCTCCCGCTGGATGTCAGAGTAGACGATCGATCAGATTACTGCTGACAGATGTCACACAGAAGGAAAACAAGCGCCGTACCTGCCCTCTCATGTGGGTGGGTTTTAACCACCTTCAGCACCAGGTGGTCACATGTTGGTCATATGCTCCACCAAAACCTCTAAAGTTTGTGTATCTGTCAAACCAAATCAATTTAACCCAAAATATGCTGTTGATTTGGTCTGAATCATCAGGGCTTGCTCGCCTTTAAGTCGCTGTAACCCCACAGCTTTAAGAGAAACCCCAACAACCCTTTGAGCACTCAGCAAGAGAAGGAAGCAAAAACTCTCTTTTAACAGGAAGAAAGAAACAGACGAGCAGGAAAACACAGAGACGCCAAAACAAATGTGTGTGATTGGCGCTTAGTGTGGGAGTTTTTCTTGCGCACCTCCTCACCATAGCAGATGATCTGATATCCTCGTGTCGGTGTTGTTCCCACATCATCATAATAAATGTTGTTCCAGGTTCAACATTGCAAGTGACCAATCACATTGTTGTGATGTACTTTTGCAAGCCAAGCCATTCATTCATTTATGAAATTCCAGTGTTGCAAGGACAATATGCACAATGCTTATCGTTTATTAAAGAACAGCATCCTGAAATGCAAAGAATTCAAATTGCTGGATCGGTGGACAGATGAACCTGGTGCAATGTTGAACCTGGAACAACATTTATTATGATGATGTGGGAACAACACCGACACGAGGATATCAGATCGTGCTCACCATAACACCAATCCACACGTTAGTGAAACGAGCCCACACGGGAAGCATCGTCGATGGCGAGTCCACACACTCTGACCACAGTTTGTGTTTCAAACAAGAAAACCTGACAGTGCCCAAGTGTGAAAAACCAAGTAACGCTTAGCTTCATCCATGCCGTGGACTGAGGACTGGACCGACACCAGATCGTCGCATATCCCCAGTTCAAGATGTGACAGGACCAGCGGTAATTTGAACTTTATGATAAGAATTGTTCAGTAATTCCTGAGAAACATTCCTGGTTTGGGTTCAGTCCAGATTAGATTTTTTCAGTGTTCAGACAGAACCAGCCGCATGTGGAGACACCCAACGATCGATCAATAACTCAATGGCTGCTCGTTAATCAATCAAGTGTCCTTTGACTGGGTTGTGCTCATCTAAGTAAAGCAGAGCAGACTGTCATTTCTGTGTGTGTGGCGTTCACTGACACCGAGTAGCACCCAGGGCGAAGCTCGAGGCGAAATCATTCCTGGTGGAGTTACAGAAAGGCAGGAAGCAAAACGTTAAACACTGACTGAAGCTCGGCAATTGACATCCACCTCTGCCACTCGCTGCATTTCTACACGTGCTCTCTGGGCTTCCTGTGTGAGCGTGTGCCGCTCGGCTCTAACCCCGCCTCCCGGCCTTTGTCTGCAAGGTCACAGGAACCTCCCACAAACGTTCCAAACACGGGCATTTTGCCTGAAGCCGATAAGATTTTATTGCACAAAGACAGGTTTGTGATTGAATATGAAGAAAATCTGCTGTAGGATTTTTACTGACACGTGTTCGCTGCTGAGCTAACATGAACCACGTCTGCCTGACTCGTGGCAGCAGGCTGGCGGGATCAGAAGGAAGGACTGACTGCAAGCAGAAAATCACACGCTGCTGTGCAGAGGGTTCACCTCGAGGCCACAAAGTCCCACCCATGACACAGCAGTACCTTCTCAGAGAGGTCACCTGCTGATGTGACCACTTCTTATAGAGCATTCACCTCTAGCTCAAACACAGTTCAAAATGTAATAAAACTGAAATACCTTTAAAAAAACTACGTGGCAGGACGCAGGCTTGTGCTTGAGTCAGAGTAGTGGGTGCGTCTGCGGTGGACGACCCTGTTGTTAAGGCGGCAGCTCGTTCCCGTCTCAGTGACGAGCCTCAGGCTCACCTACACAAAACCTCCCGATCTTCTACATCCACCTTTCTGAATGAAGGCCATCTTAGTTTGAGCTTCTACGGATGAAGATACAACAAATCATAACTTTAATTCTGAGTTATTGTCCAGCCCACTGTGAACATCTATTCACCCACTTTGTTACAGTCTGTTGACTTTACTCCACGAAACACTTTCAGTCAACCCAAAATCTCTTTCAGACACGAACACACCCTGGGGTTCCCGTCACACTGTGGAAACGGTCACGTCAGCTCCGACGGAAACAACACAAAGACCAGCAATGCACACACACACACACACACACACACACACACACACACACACACACACACACACACACACAAAATCACCAAAAGGAGTAATTTAATCCACAATCATCATTCTTTCACTCACATCTGAGTCTGTATGGAAACACGTGCTGACAGCAAACTGAATCATGATGTTATGGAAGGAAAGGTGGGAGCTGATGGCACCAAACACTGAAGCGCCTCCAGTGCTGCTAACTGCCTAAAATCAGACTAATGTTTTCCTCTCAGGTCACACTGAGGGAAACGTTCACATTCAAACATTGAATGATTCGAGTCATTTTCATTGTTACCGGTTTTCATGTGCACGGTGACGGAGTGACGTTTCCAGATGAGTGAGCCCACACGCTCAGGGAAAGGCTTCATGTCTGTCCCTAAACGTGCACGAAACACAAATCCGGACCTTCGATGTGACCTGCAGAGCCTGAACCATGAAATAACGGAAATAATCATTTTAGTTTGCATCATACTTGCTATGGTGGCAGGAACTGTTGCTTAAAGCTGTGAGTTGTTACTGAAACTGCACATCCACCAACTTTACTTCCTGTTAAACTTATTTTTATATTATTTTGTGCTTTTTGAATTTCCAGGGGGAATAAAAGCTAGTGAGGCTACTTCTGCGCTCACATTTCATGCGTGCTGAGTCAGGACTGCTGCACGGAGGATCCTCATTTCAGCAGATTCAAATTAGGAAGCGTCATCAGTGACAGCAGCTTGGCGGAGAGAGGGAAGCAAACCGCCATCTTTTACTTACACAGCTCTGATTTTAAGGCTGTATCACCCCTACACTGGTACAACAAGGTACACATAGTACTTACATTAGCTTCCTCTAGCTTTAAAGTTCAGTATCAGAAAATAAATACAAATAGAAATGAGGTTGAATATTAACTGAATAGAAAAGCCTGCTATTGTACATGTACAACAAAACTGTGGGCGCTCCACGCCGTGTGTGTTGGAATAAATAACAGATCAGGTAAATGAAGCTAAAACTTTGAACACATTTGACAAATTCAGGTCTCTCAGGTTCAGGTGAGTTTCCTCCCACAGCCCGCAGGTGTGCATGTTTGGAAGCTTTTTGGCTGTTAAACAATTAAAGAATAATTTGCACAGAAATGTCTGAAAGTGGACGCAAAGCGCCGTTTCTGCACGGGTCCTCTGAGTATGGCGGAGGTTGACGCTGAAAAGCGAAGGTTCTTGATTTTCTGGAAATGTAGCAGACTCAGAACCAAACGGCTCATCTTCGGACGGCAGATGTGCTTCCAGATGTTCCGAGGTGATCTCGCTTCACGGTGGACGTTTCTGCTCTGCTGCCTGCAGATACAAACGGGCTCTGAGGATTTAACGAAGAACAAAACGAGCAGCAGACAGAAGACCTGCAGACGCAGACACCTTCACAGCGAATCCACATAAATCAACTGGGTCACGTGACTCCATCTTTAAATGCAAACATCATGTTTTTCTGAGCAGAGCGACTAACTCTCAGTTGGCTCTCTGAACCGGAGGTGACGGATGGATCTTCAGCACTCTGAGAGCACTCTCCATCCCTCCGTGAAGCCTTTTTAAACCCTTTCTCTGGTTTTTCCAGCCCATCTCCTCCTAATTAATAAGAGCAGGAGAGCCTGTTTTATCAGCATTCACTCACTCCACTCGTCTGAGGGAGGAGAAGGGGGGGGGGTCACGCGAGAGCAGGAGGAATCTTAAAGAACTACTGAGCGATAGCAGTGATGAGGAGTCCTCCTCTTCCTCTCACCTTTTCTTTTTTCCTCCTCTTTCCTGGACAAACCTGGGACCAAGCGGCAGCAGCAAGGGTCATATCTTTTTAATTATCTTTGCCGCCTTTGATTAATTATTCGCCGTGACAACAGCACGTCGGTAATGCTTTTCACCTGCCGCCGCTGACTGACGGCCCCTCTGTTGAACTCTAAAGCAAACAGCTGCTGCCATGATCGCCTAGCAACGGCCCGTGATGGATGAGGAGCAGAGACGGATGGCCACAATAAATCAGTACGTCTGCCTCGGTGCTATAGAAACCTGGGAGGAGAGGGAGCGACGGAGGGCAGGGGAGGAGGCGGCGCTCCAAAAAACACTGGAAGGAGCAGCGAGGAGGATCCACGGAGGCTACGTGCTGACTTCCTCTCTCACCGAAAACTCTCGCGGGGTTAGCGGTGAATCCACAGAAGCGGCCAGGAGGTGGCCGAGCCCACAGCCTGAACCCGGAGACCAATCAGAGCCTACAGAGACAGGACGCAAACAATACAGCCAGGCATCCAGGATTGGAAACACACACACTCAAATGGGCCTGCTGGTGCTTCTGTCCTCCCGCTCCAGAGTAGCTCAAGTCTGCAGCATCCATGTGACCGTGGCGATATACCCCAGTAACAAGTGAATCACCCACCAGTCAAAGCACTTTAGACTGACATTCACTTCAAGCTCTTTATCTAGCTCTCGTCCATTAGCAGCTTCACAGTCTCCAGCTAACCCACCCAGCTCGTGTTTGGACTGGAAGTCGGAGAACCCAGAGAACCGCCACGTGGAGAACATGCAGCCTAGCATTAGGTCGCAGTGTCCAATCACAATCGTGACTGCTGTGGTTGCTCACACCTTTAATCTCGCTCTTCCTGTAGTTCATATACACCCCCCACCCCCGCGTGTCGGGTTACAGCTCTGCAGGGATCCAGTCTAAATAATGTAACAGTGATGAATGAGGGGCCAGATTCATATCCATCAACAGGCTCTTTTTAAGGAGCATCCATCTTCTTCCTGTAAGGCCTCCCTTTGAATCAGAGGACAGGCTCTGTGTGTGTGTGTTGGACACACACACACACACACACACACACACACACACACACACACACACACACACACACACACGGAGGTTTACGTAGCTACAAGCTGTAATTATTCATGATGTTCAATAAGAACACAAGCACGTAAAACAGCGTTTAACGTTTCTGTTTCCTCTCTGATCACCACAAGAGGAATCAAACCCTCCTCCTCCTCTCCTGGAGGAGATCTCCGCCCTACTCTAACACACACACACACGAGGCCTGGCAAGGCCGTGTTTGATAAATGACACACGTCACTGTGTCAGGAGAGAAGGGCGGGTCTGTGATGTATGGAGCGGACGACGAGAGGGGGAAATCGACTGTTTGGCAGCGACACACCACTCGGCTCTCAGAGGCCTCCGAATACATGCAACACACACACACACACACACATACCTGTACACGGTCTCTGCAGGAAAATCACACTTTTGTGTTTTAAGCTGAAATCTAAGTTTGCATCATTTCAGAACCAGAGAAACACTTTGGACCCGACTGAATTTTACCCATGATGCACCCTGATTATTCATATGCAGATTTATGTGTGTCTAAAAGTAGCTGCTGATGCTACAAACCACGCTACCTTTAGTCAGCACCATCCAGTGCTGGCAGTCCAGGACGCAACTGTTCAGGTGTAATCCGGATAAAAATGATGCTTCCATGGAAAACGTCAAATGGTAAATGGCCTGTATTTATATAGCGCTTTACTTAGTCCCAATGGACCCCAAAGCACTTTACACTACATTCAGTCATCCACCCATTCACACACTGGTGATGGCAGCTACATTGTAGCCACAGCCACCCTGGGGCGCACTAACGGAGGCGAGGCTGCCGGACACTGGCGCCACCGGGCCCTCTGACCACCACCAGTAGGCAACGGGTGAAGTGTCTTGCCCAAGGACACAACAACCGAGACTGTCGGAGCCGGGGCTCGAACCGGCAACCTTCCGATTACAAGACGAACTCCCAACTCTTGAGCCACGATCGCTCAAAGAGTCAATCTGCCCCAGGTACAGATTTTAAGGATTCAAGAAATCTGGATCATCGGTACTTTCAATGCCAGTGGCACCAAAACTAACAAAATGAATTATAAATTATAAAACCAAGCACACCATAGTTTTTCTTGTGACATTACCAATAAGTTTGATGTGTCACATGACCCTCTTCCTATTGAAAAAACGAAAGTTGTATCCAAGATGGCCGACTTCTAAATGGCCACCATGGTCACCACCCATCTTGAGGAGTTTGCCCCCTCACATATACTAATGTGCCACAAACAGGACTTTAATATCACCAACCATTCCCATGTTATTATGGTGTATCCATATAAATGGCCCACCCTGTACAGTCATTATGTCTGCTATGTGGGTATCAAACTCAACTGCTGTGATCACATTTAAACTCTTACTTCATAACCTTGATTTTACCACACAGCTCACAGTTTGTGGTATCTTACATTTATCTATGAACTGTAAGTACAGAGCATCATAAATAAACTGACAAATGTATGAAAACAGTTATCATGTACAAAGTCGTTTGATACACTTCCAGTTTTTATTTCATTTTTCCTGTTACGTAGTCTGGATCCAGTCCTCTGCTGGGATCAGGACTGATATTAATCCTGATCCTGCTGAAACGCAGAGAACAACTCCGACTGGATCCAGTTTGATCTTCTACGATCACATAATCCTGGTCTTCTTGTGAACGACCAGATTTCTGGATTTGGTTTCACTGGATTTGAACACCGGGCGCTGGATTTAGGGTTAGTGAATCCAAGGGTGACGAAAATATTCAAGACTAAAAGTCACATTTGACTTCTACAAACCGAGCATGGCCAACACGTCTGCAGTTTTTGTGAAGCTGGTTTTCCAGCATTCAGTTGAAGCCCAGCATCACGTGTGTGTGTGGGGTGGGGGGCTGCTGGTTGTATCAGGTGTTTATCTATGCAGCTGACGTTTTTTTAATTGACACAGAAGAAGAAGAAGAAGAAGAAGAAGAAGAAGAGTTCATTGAGAATTAAAGGTGGAGAAGCTGCTGGTGGATGTGGGCAGGCAGGCGGGGTAGGGGGGTATCAATCGCAGGCGGGGAGGGGGTGGGGGTATCAATCACAGTCCTGTTTGGCAACAGAGATGCTAGTATTTCAAATAAAACAGGCAAACGCAGACAAATGGCCTGAACACGGGGCTGTAACCTGAACCCAAACTCTGGCTTTGTCTCGCTTTTTTCCTGGCTCGCCGTCTTACCCCTGCCTCTTTTCTCTCTGGCAGCCGAGGTGGCTGACATCTGCAGAGTGCATTTAAAGAGAAAAAAATGTGTCAGAGGAGTGTGATGCACTCTTTTGCACCCCCACACACACACACACGGCCCCCCTTGCTCGGTTTCATTAGCTCACTGGCAGGGTGGCACTTCTCAAGCTCATTACTGAGGAAGGATTTATGGCGCGGCAGCCAGTGGCGGAGAAAAGGCATCTGTCAATAATTGCAGGGAGCAGCAACTCCCATCTCCACCAGCTTTGAAATCTCATTAGGTATGCAGTTATCAGGCATAAAGATCAAAAACATTACTCAGCTCCGACAGAAACCGACCAAGAAACATTAATTAGCAACAGGCCCTCACAGTAGAAAATAAAACAGCCTTCCTCCTCCTCGCCCCCTCCCTGCGTTCAGCATGGACGACTCTCTCTCTCTCA
>NW_024582926.1:133934-138937 GCF_018398535.1 Haplochromis burtoni
TCTGCGCATCACGTAATGTCGCATACTGCTGTTTCTGATGTCATTTAAAAAAAAAAAAAAAAAAAAAAAAAAAAAGTGATTCCAGGCTGTGGATACAGTTTCTTTGTCCGACAGTGTCTCCACCACGCAGTGTTTCGCATCCTCTCTGAGGATGAAGCTCGGGTCATTCACAGACGGCCAGTTTTGGTCCAGAGTAGCTGATCACTTCCTGTTTGCGGGTTTGTCTTCGGGCTCTGCGTTTTTTGTTTTTTTTTAGTTTTTAACCATTCAACATCCCAGAAAACCCGACTGTACGCTCAGAGCGCCACACACAACGATCTGCACGGAGTAGACTGAGTGTGTGTGTGTGTGTGTGTGTGTGTGTGTGTGTGTGTGTGTTGTGTGTGTGTGTGTGTGTGTGTGTGTGTGTGTGTGTGTGTGAGTGGAGTAGGTGAGAAGCCTGGAATCACTCTTAAAGGGACGAAACTGGAATAACAACGATCGGACGTCCTCCACAGCTGCTGATCTGTTCTGGGCGAAATCTGAAAGAGTACAGATTTCTGTTTGATGGAGGATCAAAGCCCTCCAACAAGGTAAGAAAGTAAAACTCGCAGCAGGTTCACCTTTGCCCTCTGACCTGATTGCAGGTTAAAGCTCAATAAATTTGATATATTAATAAGTTTAAAGTTAAATAAAGTTCTGCTGCACTTTTCCTGCCTGCTTTCAGCTCAGTGCTGGCTCACAAACACGGCACTCAGATCAAAACTTTCAGAGGCTCTGATCTGTGTGTGTCTGTGGACTGAAGAGGAAGGCCCTGTCAGCCTGAGGAGGATGTCAGCTTAGGCTGGCCCTGATTACCAGACCTTCAGTCCTCGCTGCCGGCTCTCCTGCCTTTCATCACACTCACGCACGCACACACACACACAGACTGATGGCTGCCAGTCTCGTCTGGGTTAGGCCAAAGCCTCCGTGGGAAAGCGAAGGACACACACATTTCGCAGACATAAAGGGAACCCCCACTGAGGGTAAGAAGAAACCAGACCTGGAGCTGAGCCCAGATGACACTCAAAACAGACACACACACACACACCTTGTCTCAACACTAACTCATCCTCCAACTGGGCCTCTCGTCTCTCGATGTGTCTCCTGAGCATGACAGGAAGTCTAACGGGCCGTAAAAATAAAGGCAGCAGTTGGAGAGGAACGGCCGAGCTTCTTAAAGAGACTCAAAGCATCATTCAGAGTTTGACGGAAATGATGACGATGATTAGGAACCCTCTGTGATGAAGAATGTGGGAGCAAAGAAAATCTCAAAGCAGGCTGTGTAGCTGTCTCAGTAATAATCTGTGAGACCAGTGTGTGTGTGTGTGTCACAGAAACCTTGTTTATCCTGAACACACACACACACACCTGCCATTCTTCCCTCCGTCACGTCTTCTCTGTGTCGCTTCAAGAATGAAAACGATTTCCCTTTAAACACACACTGCTGATGTTTTAGCTGCTGTTGTTCTGACTCCCCCCCCCCCGCACACACACCAGGGTGTTTGGAGAGGAAGAGGAGGCGAGCAGGGAGCAGACAGACAGAGGAGAGGGGGGAGAAGAAATGAGGAGGAGCGGATGCAGCCTTGTGAGCCAATTTAAGAAATAACTGCTGATGCATCAGCTATCGACTGTTTGAGCGCTCGTGATAACGCTCAAGGCGAAACTGGGAGCGAATGACAGCATCAACTGCCGGCAATAAAGTGCAGAGCGCCAGACCAAGGGAGGCTAATTGACAGCTGTCAACCTAATGGGAGCCGTGACGGAGGATTGTGGGAGAGAAGGAGAAGAAACACTGTTTAGAAACCATCAGCCACTTATCCTGGAGGAATGGGGGGGACCCCCCGTGACTGTCGTTTGTCTGCTCGCCGGCTTCTTCGTTCCTTTCTGCTTCCTCCCGCCTGTGCGCATAATCTGCTTTACAGTGTCAATGGCTTCCTGTCCGTCCTTGTGATCCAATATTTAACTACGGTACAATCACAGCATCCGCCAGCTTCAAACGCTTCATTAAGGGGCCGAGTTTAACCGCAGCGGGTCACAGACGACGGCCTTGGTGTTCCAGCCTCACGCTGAACGAGCTTCAGAGACCGTGGCGTATTCCCATACACGTCTCTGAACTCACAGCTCATCTGACCCCATATATTTACTCCAGATAAAGATCAAATTTTAGGGCTACGTCTCTGAGTCTGAGAACCACAAAAACACCAAACCTGCTTTGCTTTGGGTCCTTCTCTTTGTGCACAACACATCATTTCCTTATTTTTCCGGAAATGTGCTTTTTATTTTTCAGGTAAACTTCTAAGTTTTCCGCCTGAAACTGATGGTGTCACGATGGTGACACTTCCTGTTTGGTTTCAGATGTGTCCTCTCAGCTGAGATCCACTCACATTCACCATAAGACAGACACTATCTCTGCCTTTAAGATTGAAACTTTCCTTTTTGCTAAAGCATATAGTTAGGGCTGGACCAGGTGACCCTGAATCCTCCCTTAGTTATGCTGCAATAGACGTAGGCTGCCGGGGGATTCCCATGATCTGATGGATGTCTCTTTGCTTCCCATTTCTGATTGCCAGGTCTTTACTTTATAAACACCTTCAGGTGACTGTTGTTGAGATTTGAATCGAACGGTTTGTAGACGAGGTTACGTACGAGTGAGCGCCCTGCAGGCTGGGGAACCAATAATATCACAGCTTTAAGGAACCAATCACAGTGTGCGAGTCAAACAAATAATGACGTGGAAACATCGTAACGACTGTGAAACAGCGATCAAATGTCCATATGTAGCAGTTTGTAGCATTGTTACCGTGGTTACCGCCTGATTACGGCAGGCCGGACGTGAAAAAGACCCTCAGATATCGAGTCACCAGAATAACGCTGGTTCGTGATCAGATCGTGTTTTCTTAAAAATCCTTTTACGGCCTTTTTTGAAGCTGCTGCAGATCGGCCATGTTGGAGCAGGCGGTGGAAGCCACTCCCACTTTAACTCTGTGACATCAGGAAAGTGCCGCTCGGCTGGAGACAGGCTTCCTTCCTCACATTGTTTTCTAAGACCTGCAAAAAACCAGCTCAACAGTTTGTGTTTGAGAACGCAACACTTTATTATTCTAACTGCTGCAGTCGTCCGCCGAGCCGTCGAGGACGCCGAACATCCGAGTCGTGGTATACGTCTGGCATTTTCAATTTTTTAGCTTAAAATCTAATTTTAACAAAGTCAAAAGAAGAAAACAGTCATCAGCGGTTCCAGAGATGAAGAGACCCGGAGCAGCGTTGTTTGAGGGGAAAACGTGCGTGTGGCCCGTGTTGGTTCACCGGCGACCGAACATGCAGCAGCTGAGCACATGGGCACGAAAACGGCGCGGGGTTCTTCGTGAACATCGCCTTAACCCGAGGAAAAAGGCCGACCTCTGATACCTGAGCGTCTTCAGCAGCCATGTGTGTGTGTCTGTGTGCGTGTGTGTGCTGTTCACTAACAGGTGAAATAAATCAGAGACGAGTGGCATGTTTCTACGACTAACCAGAGCTCAAAGATCATCTGACAAACCTTGACGTGACTTTTGGAGCTCAAAAAGTCTCTGAATCGTTTCTACTGAAAGACGTCACACACCGAGGAAAGCGCCAACCTTCCCTCCGTTTGAGCCTCACAGTGATCAGCTCACCCAGAACATCACGAGTCACATGATCTTCAGCCTCATTGTCACCTGATTTTACCGAATTATGATGAAAAGCTGCAGTTTGGAAGATAATCATTAAAACTTTAAACAAACTCAACCAGCTGAACTTTAACGATGGATCTCGTTACATCACGGAGACGATGACACACCCACGCACACACACTCCTATGAACTAAGACTTGTTGTCCTCACACGAGTGTGTGTGTGTGTGTGAGGACTTGTAATTCAAATGTAAGACGTGCAGGCGCCTCACTGATGATGGCGATTTTTTGTTTGGGGATAAATAACGGCGCTGTGCTGTTTGATGGTGGAACTTCCTGTGTGAGAACAATGAAGTGTGACTTTGAAGCTTGGGGACAAAAGCCCGCTGATGTCACGAGCTCGGAAAAAATAAAGCCTCCTGCTCAGGACGGTCACCTCGAATGAACCCTCACCGGCGGCGGGGTGGACGGGAGGCAAACGAGGACGGCGTACGATCATGTTGATTAAATCCAGCGATGGTGGAGAGCTAATTGGCGAGCGTGACAATGTGCGGAGCTTGTCATCTCCAATCATTAGGCCTGTCACAGATCCATCAGCTGCTCGGCTAATTAGCACAACGCTAATGAAGCTGGCAAAACAACTCCTCTTAAGACAGCTGAGCGCGCTCCGTCACCACGGCAGGAAGCGTGTGTGTGTGTGTGTCAGGTGGTGAAGGGGAGAAGAAACGGGTCTAATGTTCAGAAGAGCTCAGCAGAGACTCAAAAATGTAAACGCCAAGAAAACGGCAAGGTTTGGTTACAAAGAGAAAATGTGAGTGAGAGAAGGAGCATCAGATTCACCTCCTCACTGTGAGGCCACGCCGCTAACTGCTGCGCCACCGCGCCGCCCTGGCCTGCAGGAACAATCCTCTGAACATCCTCACACTGACACGGAAACACACAAATGTGCTTTTAGATGAGAAACACGGCGTCCAGTAAAAACAGTCTGCGCATGTGGAGTGCGTGCTGTGAGCTTGCTGTGGCGTGCACGACCAAACTTTCACCTCGGACAAGCGTGTCCTGAGCACACGTGCTGCTCAGGGAACAGATCGGCGTCACGGAGGAACACGCCGAAGGAAAAGCAGGCTCCTCGGCCCAAAACTCCGAATCATCCTCCCAGAACTCTGTCACCACACGGCAACCAGTTTGACATCACACTCTCAAACTCAATCTTCCAAAACCGCTCAGCTCGCAGCTGCAGGACGAGGAGAGGAGAGGAGAGGAGGAGAGGAGGAGAAAAAATAGGACGTGGCTGCTAGTTTGAAATGAAGCTCCTCCTTCAGCAGGCACGTTT
>NW_024582926.1:139037-141311 GCF_018398535.1 Haplochromis burtoni
GCACTGATTGACCATAAGAGCCTCTGATGAATGTGGCTGTCAGAGTTCAGACGATTGAATCAAATATGAAGCAAAGCCTCACATCTGTAACACCACAGTGTGTGTGCGCGCTCAGCAATCCTCCAGTTAAAGCCAAACACCAAAGGTTAAAGGTCATCGTAAAATGATCTGTGATTCAGCAAGATGTTAAGCTGAGCGCTAACAACAGAACGAGGTGAGCGCTGAAGTTTGTGAGGTCGACGTGACTTCAGCCTGTCTGGGGGGAGGAGGAGGAGGAGGAGGAGATTATTGGGAATGAACAGATCAAAAGCCCGGTCGGGTGACGGGTGATCAATCAGGCGTCAAATCAAAGATGGCGACTGTCCATTAAGCTCTTTTCCAGCATCACTCCCTCCTCGCTCTGCGGCCCGTGAACTAATCTTTACTTGGGGAGAGAAGTCTTTCCCAGAAACTGAAAGAGGAGGGAAAGAAAACAGAGGTGGAAAAATCTGAGGGCCGGGAATGACCGGCCCCCGATTATCGAGGATAAATCGACGGCCGGAGGAACAACGAGAAACTCAGAAATATGACGACACTAAAAATGAGAAAAATGTTTTAAAAATCCATCAACTAAAAAAGAACAAGATAAATCTGACTTTGTTTTCTGTCGGTTATTTGGTAATCCTCAAAAAAACCATTGGAGTCGGCAGACCCAAGGTGCTGGGTCCACACTGAGCCCGACCAAACCTTTTCCTAGAGCTCATACTGACCTTTGACCTCTGCTGGAAGCTGATGGTCACATGTGTGAAGAGCTGAAGGTTTATTCTGAAAATTCACTTCATCAAACATGCAGCCTACAGGTGTGTGTGTGTGTCAAAATAAAAATATTTTACTCAAAAAAAACTCTCACACACTCCAAACACACGTTGGGTTAAAACGGTAAAAATCTGAAAAATAAATCCAGCTGTCTGTTTTTAACTAGAGATGCTGTGTGTGCGTGAGAGCGCGTGTGTGTGAGAGTGTGTGTGTGAGAGAGTGTGTGTGTTTTTGTTTGGAGTGTGTGTGTGAGAGAACGAGTGTGTGTGAGAAAGAGGGGAAATATTAATGAAAAGTAGCTGCTTAGCGGAGGGGGGCAAACAGCGGGGCTTACCTGCGGCGCGCCGCGGCGCTTGCTGCTTCCTCCGCGGCATGTCGGCTCAGGAGTCCGGCGGAGAGTCGCTCTGAGTCGGCGCTGATCCGAGGCAGCCCGGGGGCTCCGCGGAGCTCCGGCAATGTGCCCCCCCGCTGCTCTCAGGACTCCCGCATAGAGCGGGGAGGGTGCGTGGGGGGGGGGGCAAAAACTGCAGAAAGGAGATTTAAAGAGGTGACGGAAGACCGGCGGGAGTCCCGGTCCGTGGCCGAGCCTCGGCGCGCCGCTCCGGCAGCAGCAGGAGGAGCAGCTCCGCCTCTTGAGTCGCCGATGAGTCCGAGCTGCAACAGGCGAGCTGCGGGGACAAAACCGGAGGACAGACCGGAGGACTGCGTCAGTCAAAGTCCGCAAACCTGCCGCGCGCGCACTGAGCGGCGCTTCGTCTCCGGTTCAAGCTCCGCGCTGAGCGGCGTCACGTAGCTCCCTCCTCCCGACCTCCTCTCTCCCTCTCTCTCTCTCTCTCTCTCTCACACACACACACACACACACACACACACACACACACACACTTACTTTGCGGGCTGGGACTTCGCCGCGTGCCTCCCGGTGATCACGCGCACTTCTTCAGAGCGGGAACAAACATCCAGAGAAAACTGCTTCTGCACCGGGAGCGGTGGAGCGGAGGACCGGAGGAGGTGTTTGTCCGCTTTGAAAAATCCGCTGAAGACAAGTCCCTCACTCACCGTGTGCGCGTGCGCGTGAATCGATGAGATGCGTGCTTGATTGGATCTCCCTGTTTGCAATAATGTGCATGAGGAGGAGGAGGCTCGGGCTGCCGTTGAGACTTGCTCCTTCTGCCCAGGAGCGCCTCCCTCTGCGCTCCTGCTAAAACAAGGAGCCGTGTCCGCGTGCAGGTGAGCTCCCTCAGGTGAGGCCACGGTGAGGAGGCGCGGAGCCGCTCGCGGACGAGAGCAAAGTTTGGAGGAGGAGGTTTTCCGGCGCTCGGATCTTCGCGCAGACCCGGTGAGTGTCCCGTGTGTGCCCGCGCGCTCTCCGCGGCTCGGGCTCCGAGTGTGTGTCGGACTGAGCGCGAGCTGCTGCTGCTCCGTTAGATCCGCCCCAGCATCTGTCCGTCTCTCCATTGGCGCATCCATCAGTGTCACACA
>NW_024582926.1:141331-143197 GCF_018398535.1 Haplochromis burtoni
CACACACACACACACACACACACACACACACACACACACACACACACACACACACACACACACACACACACACCACTCCCACTACGCGCACGCGCTGACTGACACGGTCCACTTTGGGAAATCAAAGCTGCGTTTCTTCTTCTGTGAATCAGAGAAACACGGAGCCACGCGGAGAGGACACACACACACGCACACACTCACTAAACACGCGCGTGTTTATGAGGGAAACAAAGTTTAACCCTCACGTGACCAAACTGAAAGCGAACAAACACATTTTTAGATTTTATTCAAAGATATTTCACATGTTTGAGAGTAATCTGATTACTCCGATCAGCTGTGTGTTTGTAGAAAGCGTAGCCTTAACACTTTTAAAGGTACTTTTAGTCTGCAAGTCAAACTGCGGCAGATGTGCACACAGATGTTAGCTGATTCTGTGCACTGTGTGTGTGTGTGAGATGTTGAAATCAAAGTAATTTTTTCAGATTGTTTTTCTTCTGATTTTAAAGTTTATCACCAGCTTCATTTAAATTTGGACTTTTATTTATTTTTAATTTGGTTTAAACTTTTTGTTTCACGTGAAAACATCAGCGCGCGCCGCACAGCCGCCTGCCTGCTCCTCTCTCTACAACAACAACAAAAAAAAGAATAATAATAATTACATATTACAATAATACAAACAATCACAATAATTATTGTTATACTAAAATTATTCATAATATTAGTAATAATGTCAGTATAAAATAATTATAATTATTGATATAATAATAATTATTATTAGAATAATAGTTATTATTAAATATATTAATGATAATAATTATAACTATAATAATGATAATAATCATTACTATTGTTGTTGTGGAAGGGGGGTGAGGACATGTATCGCGGCGGGTTCATCTGTGAGGAAACGTCAGATGTCCGCAACCTTTTCTGCTGCGCGTGCACGTGACAGATTTATTCTGAAAAAATGCGGCATAAATGTGCGGAACATCCGCAGTTATTTGGAAAACAGGAAATGATTTTCAAAGTTAGAGACAGAAAAGTTTTTTAATAGTTTTTTAAGCATGCGGGGAAAACCGACACACACGCCTTACTGCGTGCGCGTGTGTGTACGGGTCGGATTTTACGCAGTTTTTGCGCAGATTCCAGTTTGTTCTTTTTTTAAAACAACGCAAAAACTCAGAAACCTGTCCGGGGTCACTGATGGAGGTGACGTTTTTATGGGTTTGTTTTGTTAATTCACGCGCGCGCGCGCGCACACACACACACACACACAGGGACACACATACACACACACAGATTTGTGAGCTGGGTGAAAATGATACATGAATAAAAACAATGGACGAAAGTGTTCACGGAGCTCTGAGCTCACTTAAACTGAAATCCAAAATCAAAACTCTCAGCAGTTTTTTAGTATTCACAGTTTAAAATGACTCAAACACAGTTTGTTGATATTTCTAAAGACTGAAAATAATTTTAATGTTCACACAGAAATCAAATTGATCAGTTTATTAATGATCTTCTAGTAAACTGATCAGTTTCTGGTAGATCCATTTGCAAACATTTTTCCAGTAAAATGGTTAAAAATCAGGAAACTTAAATTCAGCACAGATGAAATTTCTCTCGTTATCTGTTCCTAAAAATGAGACCAATAATCTCTGCAGGCCCCTCGCAGTCTGAGACCAGCTGCTTCATCCCACCGTCTCGGCCGCCGCCTCCAAAATAAAAGACAAAAAAAAAGAAACCTGGCAAGCTTGTGCTTTTATTTTACAGAGAAGAGAAAAAAATCACATTTGCATGAAAACAAAACAGAACAGGCTCTCCACCTGAGAGCTCCCTAACTCCCACAGAAGGAGCTGAAGGGGCAGG
>NW_024582926.1:143217-145253 GCF_018398535.1 Haplochromis burtoni
TGTGTGTGTGTGTGTGTGTGTGTGTGTGTGTGTGTGTGTGTGTGTGTGTGTGTGTGTGTGTGTGTGTGTGTGGACCAGGCAGGACGATAGGTGGGGGTAGGAGTCATTTGTTCTGATGTAACAGAGTCAGTTTCATCACCCGAGGCATCGAGGATGAGGAGGAAAGAGAGAATGCACAGAAGGGAAAGGAAGTGACACGATGAGTCTAAAATGACTGTCTCTCTGTCTCTCTCACACACACACACACACACACACACACACACACACACACACACACACACCCCCCCACACACACACACACAGACACAGACACCCCCACCCACACTGTCCTCACTCCTCCTCTTCCTCTGTGGGTGAGTTGCGGAGCTAGCAGGGTTGAGGGGGCAAGTGCTGACCAGCCCTCTTTCTTTCTCTGTCTGCTGTTATTAGGTCACCACACACACACGCACACACCCCTCTGCTCTCCTCTGGTCAGTGCTGCCACCAGGGAGTGGGGTAATTTAAGCCCTCCTTGATGCAGCCTATTCATCACTGTCCCGCGCTGCGCCTTCAAAATTAAAGTCTGATCTCCAACGTTCGACTGGAACCAGATAAAACCCGGCAGAGGTCACAGACGGAGGGCCGGGTAGGTCGCAAACCGAGCCGAGGCTCAGCGGGAACACAAAGTCGCCGCTCGAAGTTTTATCGTTGTCTTCATCGTCTTCATCAGCTTCATCATCTTTATGTTGGTTTGTTGGGGGGAGGGTGCAGGTCAGGCTGAAGCCTTCAGATGATTCCCCACAAATCCAAACTGTGAACTCGGCATTGAGAACAGAAAAAATGCTCCCCACGATCGGGGGAAGCATGCTCGAGCGGCGCTCAGAGAGGCTTTTTCTAACAGACCTGATCAGAAACAAACTGGGAACTTGTTAAACCCCTCGGCAGCTTTTAAAAGCTCCTCGCCGTTCCACATCTCAGCTTCACAACTGCTGCTGGGCGGAGGGTTCCTCCCCCAGGAACATGAATTTTTATGAATGCAAAGAAAAGTGATAAAAATGAGGCAGCAGGTCTTGAGGATGAAGCTGGGTGTCCCTCTCAGTCGTGGACAGGGGTCAGAGGTTACTGCTCGTGTCATATGGATCTGTGTTCCCGGGATTCTCTCCCTGCTCTAACTGGAAACCAGTCAGAAAAATACACCACCAGTCTCAGCCTCCTGCTTGCCAGACATATGAGAGAAAAACTGTATTTTCATATTAACAAATATTTAAAAGTGATATTGTTCGTTGTTTGTCTCTGGTTTATTTGTTTTTGTTTTTTTTCAAATTTTGACTTGTTTTTAAAAAAAATCAAACTGGATAAACTGGACTCGATTGAAACTCAGAGAGGACGGGACGCGTTCATTCAGATTTCCTGTCGGCCGAGCAGAGACGCGTCCTTGCTTCAAAGCACGTTTCAGTCAGCTGTGCTGGGTTTTTTTCTGGCAGGACGGAGAATTAAAAATTTAGTGAAATGAGAATCTGCTCGCTGCACGAGGATCGTTAGAGGAGGAAAATCATCTGAAGCGTTTCTTTGTGTCCTTGCAGCCGCCGAGCCGTCACTCTGACTCCTCTAACGCTCACGCTAAAAGGTAAAAAAATGAAGCGACGTTAAAACATTTAACACATAAACACACACAATGGAGAACAGGCAGGAAAATGTGTGTTTTTACGGCAGTGCGGTGAGGATATTTTTGGCTGCAGGTATTTCTCAGGAAGTGTTTGTGTGTCTGATGACTTTGTGTTTATCAGCGTACAGTAAGACGGCGCACCGCTGAGTGACTCACTGCTTCCTCCTCACTGCTTCCTCCTCACTGCGAGTGTGTGTTTTCTGTGGAAGTGTGTGTGTGTGCAGAAACCAGGCTGACAGCTGCAGCTCATTACAGGCACTATTACTGATGGGGACTGCTGGGGGAAATTCCTTCTTCCACAGAGCAAGCCACCCTGTTTACCACACACACACACACACACACACACACACACACACACACACACACACACACACACACACACACACACACA
>NW_024582926.1:145273-147332 GCF_018398535.1 Haplochromis burtoni
ACACACACACACACACACACACACACACACACACACACACACACACACACACACACATATTCATAAAGTGGAGCTTCAACATCTGTAAGCAAAACAAAAGGAAACAGAAACATTTCTGTTTCCTTTCACTGTGGAGTGGAACACTGAGAAAAACATTAAAACATGAATGGAGCTCCTGCAGGAGACGTGATCGCTGTCTCCGGGTACGAGCGGCCTCCTCGACACAGCGTCCGCACCAGTGCCGTGAGTGGGTGCGCACGTAAATACAGACACATCCACAGCCACGGGCGGAGCACTCTGAGAGGAGATGAGATCATCCACACACAGTCAGAGTATACAGTGTCCAGTGACGTTAATGAGAGGGCTGAGAGCCAGACGCACATGTGTTACAGTCATTAGGACAGACTTCAGGCCACTGTGCTCCATTACTGAGCCGCTTGCAAACATGGGGGGTTTCTCAAAGCCATGCTCAGGGACCACCGGGGCTCCATCACAGGCCTAAATGAACCCCCTGAGGTCTCAGTCGCCGTTAGACACAACACGACCAAAATCCGAAGACTAACCCGGATAATTCACATTTTTATTATTAAATATATTCTTTTTGCAAAACAGGAAATATTCACTCTGTCTCACATGCGTCATAAAAAGCTCAGATGTTTGCTAAAACAGTTCAGGTCTTTCTCTAATTCTAATATATCAGGGTGATTTAGGCCACAGCACAAAAAAATCTGCCCAAAACTCTGGCTTTTGGTAATTTAATTACATGTAAAAGTACTGAGAAAAAATTTCCTTTGAATGAAAATAAATTTCCTTGACTCGTGTGCAGTCAGTTTATATCAAATAAACTTTAATGATTAATTACTGGAATAAATAAACTTTGATATTATATATTTCAGTTGCATTTTACTCACATGTTTACTGAGGGGTAAAAATATATAATAATTTTTTGAGTGAGTGTAACACAATAACTTACTCCAGCTTTCAGTAACCATTTGGTTTGGCTGGTTTTGTCCGCTCACTAAACAAGCAGATTATTTAAAAACCATTTACTGTTTCTCGTACACCTGTACACAGTCTTTCCATTTGCTGACCAGGTGGATGTTAGGAGTTCAATGCAGAGAGATTATTTTTCATACATGCGATGAAGAGATGTTCAGATACTGCAGCGTCCCTCCCTGATTAAACTTTTCCAGCTGAATGTTTCAATTTTCAATTTAATGAAAAACTCAAATACCCAGTGTGGCTGACAGGTGAAAGGAAATCTCTTCCTCCCAAACGCCTCCCATCAAACACTGTCTGCCTCTTAGATCTGATGTGGGTTAGCCATGTCTACGTCAAAATTTTTCTCGTTTCATTTTAAGTGTTTGAAAATGAAATGAGAAGAAGCATTCTTCCCTAAAACGTTCAGTGTCTGGGCAAACCACGAGACCAGGTTTAAGGTTTTAAAAACTGCGCTGAAAGATGTACATACATGCATCGACCATCCATTGACTGTCCATCATCCATCAACCATACATCACTCGTCCATCGACCAGCCATCAACCATCCATCAACCAGCCATCAACCATCCATCAACCATCCATTGACCGTCCATCAACCATCTATTGAACATACATCGCCCATACATCGCCCATCCATCGAACATACATCGACCATCCATTGACTGTCCATCAACCATCCATCACTCGTCCATCGACCATCCATCAACCATCCATTGACCGTCCATCGAGCATCCATCAACCATCCATTGAACATCCATCAACCATCCATTGACCGTCCATTGACCGTCCATCAACCATCTATTGAACATACATCGCCCATCCATCGAACATACATCAACCATCCATTGACTGTCCATCAACCATCCATCACTCGTCCATCGACCATCCATCAACCATCCATTGACCGTCCATCAACCATCTATTGAACATACATCATCCATCAACCATCCATCACTCGTCCATCTATCTACCATCAACCGTCCATCTACCATTCATCAACTGTCCATCATCCATCAACCATCCATTGACCGTCCATCAACCATCTATTGAACATACAT
>NW_024582926.1:155726-170036 GCF_018398535.1 Haplochromis burtoni
TACAATGAACAAAGAACATACTGGATTCTTTCAAAGTAAAACAGGAAACATGGAGACGTAGACATGACACACAGGGGAACCTGATAAACCACGAACTAAACTGCAAACTAAACATGGCTGAATAACTAGATAACTGAAAAGAAACTGGAATACAGATGAAATAACAACACAACATGAAACTCAGAAACACTGGGTCGCATGACCCAGGACCATGACACCTGGCTACTCTTTGGCTCTCCAAAAGGACTGTGACAGTGACCTCTGACCTCTGTGCCGGTGGTCCGGGTCTGCCTGGAGATTTCCTCCATCTCAGTCCTGGTAAGCTGAAGTTCTTGTACTCAGCCCTCAGAGCTTCTCCAAGGAGGTCAGTCAGGACTGATGATCTGTGCAGAACCTCAGCATTATTTCTGACCAGCATCTGAAATCTCACATCTCAAAGCTCATCCAGTCTTTTTTTCATATCATTCAAGAAACATCACAGAATTCTGGCCTTCATGGCATCGCCCCTCCTCTTTCTTCACCTCCCTGCACGATCGTGTCACACTGTTATTAATGACATAACAAGCGGGCCTCTCCGATCTTCTGATCAGGTCTCCTGACTGTCTCGCACTGTGGTTTTAAATCCAGAGGTGATCACACTTTCAGTCTGTAGCTCCTGATCCTTAGAGCAGCCTTCCTCACCCCATTCAGGTCGAATCTTTTAAACAACCTCTGAAAACCTATTCTTACATTAGCTTCTTAGCTTTTTGGCTCTTCTAATGTTTGTCTGTGTGTGTGCATGAGAATGTGTATTAGACCATGTGTGTTGTATGTTTGATTGTGTACGCTTAATTTTAATGTGTAATTTTTGTCAAACTGTGAAACACTTTGTAACAGTGCTGTACAAATACAGTTATTCTTATTATTACATTATGGCAGTTAAGGCATGTACTGCGTGTGCACTCTGTGCTGTCGTGTAACTGTGGCATTAATCAGCCTCTTAAACTGGAACAGGCTGCTTTTATTAATTACGTTCAATGAGACGGTGGTGGTGCCACTCTCAGCCAGCCCTCCCTCCTCGTTTAGAGGCACCAGTCACTTCCTGAAGGGAAGACAGCATCATTACAGCATAATGAAAATGGAGTCCAGTGAAGTGCAGTACAGAGTTCAGAAGGGACTCGTGCTTTAAATCCAGAGGTGACTTTTCTTGTGTTTACAACTTGTGTAAATGGAGGAAAAATCACTGCTGTAAGCTGGGACTGTGTTCCCATAGATCTGAGGCATATTAATGGCTTCGTTTTGACACAAATGTCAATATTATGAAGGAAACACTGATGATCTTTCAATATATGAATTGTGTAGAAATGTGTCTGAAAACCTGAAACACTGCAGAGCGCTCCGCTCCTAACACATCGGCGCTCCTCCCTCCACCTGACGGTGTTAGGTTCTGCTCTGTCTCTGAAGACAGCTGAGTGTGTTTAAGGTTTTCAAACCTTTTTTGTTCTGTATTTTTTACATGATCAGAATAAATTGGGGAAAAAACAGTTCTGGTTAAATTACCACTGGTTGCAATATAGCTCCCCCAAAAGGTTTTTTTTAATTCAGTTTAATGCCACAAATTTGAAAAAGTCAAGATTGAAATCTACGACTGGAATACTGGAAACTATGAATACTGCTGAGCACAGCTGTGAGACACGGACTCATCACGGTGCCTCTGATAAATATCGACAGGTTTAAAGAGACCGAGTGAATCCAGCCTCACATTTATCAACAGCGTTTCTCAGCCAGTGAGAAAATCTTCTGCTGCACATCAGCCTGCTGCCCCCCCCCCACACACACACACACACACTCACACTCTGAAGTGATACCCTGTCTCTGTGTTAAATGCAGGCACCCCGGGGTGCACCGGCCACACTTTCTCCTCAGTGACGGGCAGCTGGGGCCCTCGGGCCTCTGCGCTTTCTATCTGCTTTGACATCTACGTCGGTGTCACGGCTGCTCCACGCCTGCCTGAATTAGTGCTTTGGCGCTGGGGCTGAAACGGCCAGCGGTCTGCCCTGCCCCGGGGCCAGAAGACGAGAGGTCAATCTGCTCAAATGATTTTCCACTTCAGCACAGAGCAAGGACTCGTAGCTCTGGCACGTTCAGGAACGCGGAGGCTTCCGTACACCGCCTGCTCCTCAAACGCTCAGAGGTTGAGTTTGATCTGCGCGGACGGACGGCGACGAAGCGCGGAGACGGCAGACGTGCTGACCAGCAGATCGCCATCATCATGCCTCTGACCACGCTCAGTGATTTGTGTGAGTGTGTGTGTGAGTGTGTGTGTGTCAGTGTGTGTGTGTGTGAGTGTGTGTGTGTGTGTGTGTGTGTAGTCCAGAGGAGTTTGTAAAGGCTTTCTGTCTGAGGTGTCAGCCTCCCAGAGAGAGGATCAAGTGCTAAGCTGAGGACTCAGGAGCTCAGTGCCAGCTCTGTGCACGTGTCCGTCCTGTAGCGCGCGCACACACACACACGGAGGCAGTGACACATCCCTTTATCTGTAACTCCGGTGACCACAAGTCTGACTGCAGTCACCCCGCAAAGCTAAATCTACTCACTCAAAGGCCGGATCAGTGTGTGTGTGTGTGTGTGTGTGTGTGTTGGGATGTTCAGAGCTTCTGCAGAGAGCAGAGCTTTTCTCCTGAGGGGGAAGTGCAAAGTTGAAAGGCCAAACACACTTGTGGGGGGTCAGCGAGCAGCCTGGCAAGCGGAACAGAAACCTCACAGTGTGTGTGTTTATATTTGCCACACACACACACACACACACACACACACACACACACACACACACACACACACACACACACACACACACACACACACAGCGTGGTATTACTGTTATATTACCATTAGAAAACATGATTTCTCTGTAAGGATGACACATCAGCTTGTGTGTTATAAATCAAACATCAGTGACGAGCTGATGTCTCCTTGGATCTAAAACTTTAATTTTCAGATACAAACTGGTTTTACGTACATGCTCACGGGAAATGTTGCAGAAAATTCTTCACTGTGACAAAACTGAAGCAATAATGAGCTGGTCCTGACGTTTCTGAACAACAAAAGGAACAAAGAGATTCTGGATCATCAGGTTTTCAGGCGGCAGCGGCACGCCGGTTCGGTCAAAGCTCAAGACGTCAGTTTGAGCTGTTCTACGTTTATTTGATACAAATACATGTTTGGGTGATAAAGGGGGCGTCTGCCTTTGAACACACGTTCTGCTTCCTTGTGTATGAAACACACCTTGCAGCAGCAACGTGAATTTCATTTACACTCTGTAGGAACACAGCTGCTGCCCTGTTACACCTCACTTTATGGCGCTGTAAAGGGAGGCGGTGCATGTCGAGGCGTCCGGCAAGCTACACGCCAGCGCGGAGAAACGTGTTAAAAGCTGAAGCGTGTTTGTCTTTCTCGCAGTTCAACTACAGCACGAGGACCGCCCTGGCTTCTTCTTCTGTGGTGTGCACAGATTTGGGAGACCTCAGCTGGAGGTATGAGGGCACACACACGTGCAAACCTGTAAGGCCAGCGGACACGCTGCTGCTTGACGAGTAGAATTTTCACGCATCACGCACTACTCCACTTTCACATCAGACTCACACACACATCGTTAAATCTCTCAGTCTGAGTGAGTGTGTGTGTGTTTGGGTGGAGATGACAGCAGAGAGGAGGAAGTACACAGGAAGTACATTAGTTATCACTCCCCCGTCTTCTCCACCTTTTCACTTCTTATCACCAGCAGACGTTTCAGAGCCGACCGAGCCGCCGCTCTTCCCGCTCTCGCAGTTCTCTGCTCCACTTTCATGTCGTCGCTGCGATCCAGATGACACTTGGCAAGCCGCAGAAGCCGCAAGACAACTAGATGAAATATTTAAATGAAATATGGCAGGGGTATGAGAGGTGAAGAAAGGATGAGGAGTAAGTGATAGAAGAAAAAACGAGCCGAGGAACAATACTCCAAGTGTCAGGGATTTCTTTTCTTGGCTCGGAGAAGTGACGGGAAGTGCAGATGAATTGGCTTTGACCCGGGTGTAGCCTGAAGACACAGGTATAACTGTATGAGCTCACACTAATGTGTCCTGGAATGATCAGAGGATAGTCTGAACCCTTCAGCTTCAGGCAGCAGCACTGCAGTCCAGATGGACCGGATAACGGCTCTGACCCCGGGCTCGGTGCTTGTACGGAAGCTGGCGTGGCACCAAAGATGGGCGGGACCTAAGTGCAGTCCTGTCATTGTGTCAACCTTAGTTTTATGAAACCAGACAAGTGAGGTGGAGATCTGCCAATCACAGGTAGCACCACCCGAGGCCCGCCCCTGCTTGCTGCTCCTTTGTGACTCTACTTTGACACTTCCTGTTACGCCCCTCCCCCACTCCCCCTGAGACTGTAAATAGTATCATTTGTCTATAAAGTTGTTATTACACATGCATCTCTGCATAACATTGTGTCCTTATTAACATTAAAGAAAACAAAAAACAAAGAATAACTTTATTAAGATTGTTTTTTAATCTGTAACAGATTTAAAGTGCATGTAGTAGTACTGCAACTCTCTAAAATACTACTACTACATTTAAAGAGCATCAGTTTGTCTGAAATCAAAAAAATAAATTCTTATTCACACTATAAACATTTTTTTGACCGACTTGATTCAGAAAAATTAAATTAAACAAAATTTAAATTGATCAGCAACATTAACTACTCAGCAGACGGCCTGGCCTCGTCTCCCGTTGCAGTCACAGTGAAGCCGAGCGCCACATACGCCTGGGTGGAGGTGCTACAGGAGAACCAAGGGGAGCGTTAAAAATCTGCTTGTTCCTCTGTAGCACACACGGGTCAAACAGCCTGACCTGAACCGTCACCGACCCCTCGTCGTCTCGAGGTGAGCGACTGCAAGCCGCAGCCCTCCTCTGCAGCCGTGTGTCTGTAGGCTGATTCAAATAGTCATACAGCAGGTCAGTTTTATTTTTCATATTAGTTATGTTTTTATGTCAAGTTGCACATTTACTCAGAGGACGGGGTCAGGACCTGTGAGGGGTAACGTGATGATCTCACAATAAAAGTCCTTATTCTCTGAGCTGCAGTTTAAATTCATCTGTTTCCCGCTGCTCTTCAACCGAGGCTGAAGGAGATCAGAAAAACAGTAATCTGATAATAATTCATAGTTTTTTATTAATCAGGAAGTGAAGCTGGACTGTGTTAGTGAGCGAGCCCTGAGCGCAGGAATAGTAAAAATCAAAAACAATAAAATGAAACCTCTTTACTGAAAACTGTGTGTGTGTGTGTGTGTGTGTTTTACACAGTTAAATATCTTCTTATTTTCTTAAAGCTGTGAAAATATTATAAACCAGGATCAAAGACAAAGCAGGAAAATCCCACCGTAAGTCAGCAGTGTGCCGCAGTCATGTGACCTCAGCTGCAGGTCTTCGTTACTGAGCTGATTTTGTCTCTCTGTGAGCAGGTGAGCGATAGAATGAAGCGTAATATCCAACAACGTGAAACAGATTCTTATCTGACTGCAGATCGAAGCTCATTCAACTTTATTCAACTTCACATGCAAATCAGAACAGCAGTCACCTCAAGGTGCTTCATGTTGTAAGGTAAAGACAACAATAGCGAGAAACAAACAGACAGCCCCCTGTGAGCAAGCAACAGTGGGGAACGAAGAACTCCCTTTTAACATGAAGAACCCGCTGACAGAGCTCGGGGAGGGAGGGAGACGGAACAAAAAAAAGGTTCAGTTACTGCAGAACAGCTGAAGCCACCTGACAGACACCACACCTGATCTCAGGTAACTTCAGAATCTGAGCTGTGAGCAGGAGGTACCAGAATAATCTGTGATGGATGGATCCAGACAGGTGTGCTGTGACTGAGGTGTCCGCCTTCAAATATTCAAGTTCATTATTCAGGAACCTTTAATCTGACTTCCACTCACTGTCCCAGTCTTTGTGGATGTTCTCAATGTCTGCGTACACAGTGACATCATCAAAGACAAACCAGCTGTTCTTCTTCTACTCGCTGATGTTCTGGAGTCCCTGCGTCTCAGAGTGACATTTTCATAAATGTGCATGGGTGTAGTCATGAGAGCAGGAGAAGAAACCCTGCATGCAGTAGTCGCAGTTAAGTATTACTTCAAATAAACAGTGTGTTTCCCGGCGCTCGGCTCTGTGGACAAATGAAAGGAAGAAGGAACGCAGGGCTCTGATTGGCTGCAGATGTGAGCTCAACTCTGGCTTTCGTTAGCGACCCGCTGCCAGGAATATTTGCTTCAATTCAATAAATAGAGCTGTTAGGAGCAAAGCATTTCCTCGTCACCATGTCGGGGTTTCAGAGCGGATGTTTCACGTCGGGTGTTTTCCCCTCAGCTGCACGCTTGCAGAAAACACTGGAGAACAGCTGCAGACTCACAGCTGCACATGTAGCTCTGACGAGGACTCGAGGCACAAATACTTTAGATTATTGTGAAGAGTCAGGTATTAAAGAAGGGCATGAAATGAAAAAGAAAAAGGCTCTTAACTATTTTAAATATTACTTTTACTCTGTATTAAAACATCTCAAAAGAGAAACAGTTTCCACCTCTGCAGGTACACCAGATAAAAAGTGAGCTGCTTAATTTAAAAACAGACAAACATCCAGCTGTTCGTGCCAGTTTTGTAAACTAATTCTTTATTGAAAGGTAAAAAAAATTAGGATTATTAGAGGAAAGCGCCCCAGAGGGTCATTAACACCACCCAGAGGGTCACTGGCTGCCCTCTTCCCACGCTGTCTCAAAAGACACCGCACACCCAGCCACTCCCTGTTTGTACAGAGCAATCAGTGAAAGGACAAATACACTCAAACACAGCTTTTACTCAACTGCAATAACACGTCTGAGTGCTGCTACAAAATACTGATCACTACGCCGCTCTTGAAATGATCTATGCACTGACCAAGGTTTGTGAATGTTTGTTTGTGCATGGGGCTCAGGCCATTGTCTAGGTATAATATTCTTATTAGTACAGTATTTTATTTTGATTTTATTTAAATTTCATATTTTTATGCATGATGCACTGATCGGAGAACACTTTCAGTTTCGTTGTACCTGTGACAATGACAATAAAGACTAAAGTCTATTAATTAATTAATTTAACCTGAGTGTGCATCAGCTCTGCGTAAAAATCACATTTCCTGTCCTGTATTTATATATCAGGTCTTTAAGGAGCTGGATGTTTGGTGAACAGGTGGAGTAACTGTCCTCCATCAGATCAGCGCTGCTCCTCCTTCTCCTCCTCCTCTGTGCCCTATCAAATCATTGCATGGAGATATCCCGGTGATCCAAGAGGGCCCGGTAGAAAGGTCATGGAGAGAGTCCGTAAAATGGATGAAGCCTAATGATTAGCTCAACCTTTACCTAATCAATAATCATTTATCCAACAATATCACCGGCAGCCATAGCCCCATTTGCCATTAACCTCGGCGCTGAGGAGAGGAGCAGTATTGTTTCCCGTGGCAGCTTTATGGTGCTCAGATGAGTGGTAGGCTCCTGTGCTATTAAAGGACTGCAGGTATTTTAGCGCAGCGCTGTCGTATAATCAGCCTTTGAATGATCCGAATGATTCAGCGCGTCGCCGCCGGGCACTTTTCACTCCAAACATTATGAGAAAGAAATATTAAAATACTTCTGTCAGTCTTTAAAGCTTTAAAAATGCATTTTGTTTCTTTGCTTCCAGAGAGAGAAACAATCACTTCTGTTCAGCTTTATTTGATCTTTTCACATTAAAATACTGTAGCATGAACACACACACACACAGTCTCCTCTGTGTCTCTCCATGATGCCATCTTCATCATAACCTCCCCCTCTTTATTGCCTTTAATGACTCCCTCTGTCTTTTCATTAATCGATTCTCGCTGACATGGTCTGAATTATTTTCCAATTACAGCAAATAAAAGAAACAGAGAATCCGCTGCGAACACATGCCTGCATGTATGTTTGCATCTGACTGGAGCTGCACACACACACACACACACACACACACACACACACACACACACACACACACACACACACACACACACACACACACACACACACACAGCAGGGGAAGCTATAAAGGTCAGAGGAAGCCAACAGCTCTCCTGAGTTGACACTCCTGGACGGTGTGTGCGTTACAGAGGTGCGGCAGTTACACGTGAGCAGAACGCACCGACACACTCAACACGCATCCAGAACACAAGTCAAACACACACTGATGCAGAAAGTCTGCAACAGTAGAAACGAGGAGTCTGTCTGCCGGTCTGAGCGACCTCCCGCAGGTCATTGATTTAATAGGTTTCAGCAACCAGGCGAGAGTGAACCGCCTCCTATTCTGTTCTTTAATCACATGACTCGAGCACACCATTCACACTTTGCTTGAAAATGTGCACAAACTCATAGTCTCAAAAAAAAATTACCATGTGAAATGAAAAGAGAAAATGTTCCCAAAGAAGCCGATCTGAGCACTCGACAACCGCCGCAGTAAAAACTCTGCTGACGAACATAAATCCCACCGGAGCAAAGGTCCTTAAGGTTAGTTTGCACCTTTTACAACCTCTGTTTAGCAGAAGTGATGTAATGGTAGGATGGCCAAGATTTTATTTAATTAATAGTATTTATAGCTTTACAGAGCTCAGTTTGTTGGCGTGCCCCATACACTATACTGGTACACTAACACAGTACAAACTAAGTAATTTCAATTTAAGAGATGAGACCTTGCTTATTTTCAGACACATATGTGCATATATATGATAAAGATGGCAGAATACAGAAATACTGTAAACCATCAAAGTCTGCCAGAGCTTATTTTTTTGGAGCATTTCAATTTGCTATGCATCAATACAACCTTTATGTCCCAGATTTTATTAATATATATATATATGTAAGTCCATTAGTAACTACATAAATGACTAAAAGTGCAATAAACCACAAAGGCACTGAAAATCTTACTTGTTTTGTTAACACATATTTTTTCTAGATACAGGAAATACTGAAGTGTATGAAAAAAGGTTGCACGAGATAGCATTAAATCACAGGAGATTTATTTTGAGCGTTTTTATATTTTCATTTTTTTGAGAAATACTCATTTTTATAAACTGTAGCAAAAATTAAAATTGGTATAATTGTGTACAATTTGAAAAAAACAACAACAACTACATCAAAACAAACAATTTCCAACAATGCAATCTAAATTCTCAGTGTCCCAAAAACTGCTTCACAGAAAGTCAAAGGTGATTTTTCAACAGCACCAGTGGAGGTGTGACAGGCTTTGGAGGTCAATGAACGCAAACTCATTAGTGGAAGGAAACAGTGACTTGGGATTTATTGAACGGGTGATATGTAAGTGCGGCTCCTCCCATTTTGTGTGCAAAAAGGAATTATTATTCTAATGTATTTGGTTGCAATTCTACTGAAATTTAAAAATAGTTACACAGACGGGCGCTCCCATTGGCTATAAAGGCTTAAAACAACTAATACAAGAAATTCACAAAATGTCCCAATGTTCAGTGAGTCCGAGATCTCGGTTTGTGTCCTGCACATCACACAGCTACAATAATGTCAAAATCAACTCATTTAAGTTAAAAGAGGAAAGTATTTGTCTTCCAGACAGATGTGAAGCTTTTCAGTCAAATTTCATGACAGGGAGAAAAAATGAAACTCACAGTGTGAGCGCTGTCTGCTGGCCTCTTGGGCTAAAAGAGAAATATACACAAACAAGGCAGAGGGTAATTCAGTGCACATGATCATTAAAAAAAGGAGCAAAAGGAAGCCACATAAACACATTAACAAATGACCAAAAATTAATTTCATTACCAAATTACAAAATACAAAAATAACAGCACATAAGTAATTTTCCAGTTGGACATAAATATTAGAATATGAATAGAATTTATAATATAATATAATATAATATAATATAATATATAATATAATATTTATATATTATAGGCTTTTATCTCAGCTGCTGCTTCATGCCGTTCACTGTCTGGTATGGCACCGTCGTTAATAATCATATTGATTCTTTTAGAAAGCGAAACATAAGAATCATTTATTCCTATTGCTATTTATAAATCATTCAACATTTAGCTGTCTTTTTCAGCCTGAATCTACTCGTTTCTCCGACTCATAGAGCAAAACTGGTGAACCTCTCTCATCAAACAACTGTAGCTGGGATGGAGAAAATAATCCCAGATGTGTAGCTTCAGTTAGCACACAGCCCTTGCCTGTTTTCAACTGCCCTTAAAAGAAAACAAATTTTTTATGGTGTGTGTGTCGGGAGGGATGGGTGGCACGGGGTGCAATGCTCAGAGAAAGAAAGTTTGAATTTTTCAGATTACAATTTTTTTTACTTCAAAAATTCTTAGTTTTGAATATTTTTGTGCAAATTCATCGTTTTTTCTCTGTCGTTTTTAAACATTCTTCTTATTTTGTTTTGTTTTGTTTTACCTTCAACAGCCCAACATTGTAGTTTTGCACCTCTGAGAGTAAAGAAGCCACTTGGATGCGTGACAAAACATTTCCCCCACTGAATTTCCTTACCTGGATGATTGAGTGTGCATCAAGACGTCATGTGTCTGGCGTGTGTGCTTGGACGTCCTCCACTGTCACTGAGTGTGTTTTTATAAACCTGTCAAAGAGGGGGTGTGTATCTGTGTGTGACTGTGTGTATATATGTGTGTGTGTGTGTCCTGAGCCGTCCTGGCCTCTCCCTCGTCCCTCCTCGGAGGGAGGGGGTGATATACGGAGCTTTAATTGTCAGGTCTGGCCCCCACATTCCTCGTCTCCTCCATCCTCCAACACTGTGTCACTTTAACAACCACAAATTATCACTGCGATGGAGATCTCCGCCTTGCCGCGGCTCTGTGAGGATACAGAAACACTTCCTTCAATAAATTACACACACACACACACACACGGTCATTACCTGCCTGCAGCCCTCTCCCGCTGCACTCGGCGCTCTGACTGACATTTTTATTGTGTCGCCTGAAGATGGGAGCAGATCTGACTAAAAGGGGCTGAAATGACTCCTCGCCATCATGCGACCGAGGTTATTGATCCTCACAGAGCTGAGGGGAACGCTGATTGGCGGAAAGCGACCTAGGATCATTCCTCCAACAACATCTGACTTCATCAGATCAGAAGGAAGAGTTCTGTGAGGCTCTCTCAGTCATTCTCCCTAAAACCCAAGACAATCAACTTTCTCTCTCCGCGTTCATGTGGTTCATTCTTATATCGGCACTAAACAGAAATAATTCCAGCCAGCCAATCGGATGCAGCCTAAGTGCTTCAGCATGGCGAGCAGAGCCGGGCTGATGCTCTCCAGCCGACGGGATGCCACGTAAGTGTTTCAGTCTGTCTTCAGAGAAGAGCCATCCAGGACCGGGCTGCTGCCTAATCAAACGCAGACCAGAAACAGCTCGGACTGATTTCCTACATCTTGACATGATATCCTGAATTAATTACCAGAACTTGAATAATATATAAAGGAAAAATAAATGTCCAACACTCAGGGCGAACACAGAGAGGCTTCAGAGCACACATTCTCCCCTGTGTGTGTGTGTGCGTGGCTGCGTAACCTTCGCAGTGTGTTTCCACATTGTTCTCGTGTGTGTTCAGGATTCACACTGAAGGCAGCTTCACACACAAACTGTGACAGTTTATTCAGGATGTATCCAGTCAGAATAATTAACCCCAGTCTGATTTCTATGGAAGTTTATCAGCTCGGAGGCGCCCCCTGTCCCACAGCTGGGGGAGGGGGAGTAAATGCTGTCTCTGTTTCAGACAATAAACTTCATAAAGTGTACTGTAATGGAGGCAGAACAAGCACTCCTTTGTGTTTTAGCCTCACAGAGGATCAGTGTTACACATTTTGTTCATGTTGCTCATTGGTTTATGGCTGTCTCCTCTATGAGGGTTTCTGTTTTCATACATTTATAAAAAAAATAGATATTAAAAAAAAAAACTGTTGTCAAACAAAAACAAACAAAAACTTTTTATCAGCTTTGTTTAGCAGAAGTGATACAATGTCAGCAAGGGCCTGGATTTTAATCATTTAGCAGTATTTAGTTTCACAGAGCTCAGTTTGTTGGCGTGCTCCATACACCACACAGGCACACTAACACTAACTAACACTAACGGTTTAAATTACAAATCAAATAAATTCAACTTAAGAAGGGTTCACTGACCTCTTTAGTTTGCTTTACTCATTCTCATTAGACAGACTTATGGTGAAAGAGAAAATATATACAAACACGGCAGATGGTCATTCAGTACACCTGGAATACATCAGCAGGAGATGTTTCAAATCTTTTTTGACCTCCACAATCACTAAACACAACATAGCACACATCCTTTGAAACCCTGCTTGTCGGTTACAAAGAAACAGCTTCGTAAAAACAAAAATCTCTTTGTTTTTAGGAGAATATATTCTCCTCTTATTCAGATAAGACAGCAAAGATAAATGAGCTGACTCAAATCCGTTGGTTGCGATTTTCGCCCATTTTTGGGAGTGCTTCAGCAGCTTAGATTCATTTTCAGCACTCCCAAAATGAATCTATGCACCCCCAAAGATTTCCTACGTTTTTTTGACAATATTTGCTGTTTGTGTGACACACTACTAAAGATATAAAAAGCATACAGCACTGTACTTGTTTGAGACGTAACATTTTAACAACAAACGTATAGATACCCCCCCTCCCAAAATGGTTTGTTCCAGCTCGCCTCTCCCCTGCTCTGGCTCTAGCACCGTTACTGCCAGAGCGATGGTGGCTGAGACGCAGCAGAGCGCAGATGTAAGTGCCTGGCTTAAAACAGGACATATTAGCTGCATTTAACCTTCAGTTACTCTTTATATAGTTGGTAGGAGTCAGAACATGTTTCTTTTTAGCTGAAAAACATTACACTAGGTAACCTGCAGTGTTGAAAATGTGTTTTCCAACATTGTTTGCTACCCTACAATCCGTCCTGCTCTGTGGTAAATTCAGCGACATTTGACTGTCCTGTTGCTCCCATTGAAATGTATACAGCCTGTTTAAAATCTAAAACTTTAAATTGTCCGCAGCCTGCTGTTGTTACTACTGTCCTGTTTGAAATGAATACTAACTGACTGAATGCCCATTAACCTTATAACTCCTGTTGTGTGTGTGTGTGTGTGTGTGTGTGTGTGTGTGTGTGGGAAACTGAATGGAATGGGAGACAGACGGGTTGGGAAAAACATACATGAAAGTAGACAACGGACACAAGGAGGGGAACATATAAACAGGGAAGGGAGATGAGACACAACAACAGCAGTTCGGAGGTCAGTGGTACAGGGGAGACTGGTCTGTAGGCCGACTGCGAGGCCAGCGGTGGTGAGGTGTGGTTGATGGTCAAACGTGTGGCCAACGGTATGTCACAGGGGCCCAACAGTGGTGATGAACCCCCCTCAGGAGGCTTGGCAGTGTGGAGGATGCAGGTGGCAGAACTTACTTCGCTGAGCCTCCAGGTGCTGAGGAAGGATGCTGATTCCGAGAGAATCTGAGAAATAAAATTCAGCCCTGATGTTCCCAAAATCTGACTTCAGTCTTTTATTTACAGTTTGTGGATCTGTCAACATGAAGGTAAGTAACATAGTCTCTCTACTAGCTGACTTGGAAACAAAACCTCAGCAGAGAAACAGCTTTAGTGAAGGTTACAAATGATCTTCTTATGGCCTCTGACAGTGGACTCATCTCTGTGCTTGTCCTGCTAGACCTCAGTGCAGCGTTCGATACTGTCGACCATAATATCCTATTAGAGCGATTAGAACATGCTGTAGGTATTACAGGTACTGCGCTGCAGTGGTTTGTATCATATCTATCTAATAGACTCCAGTTTGTGCATGTAAATGGAGAGTCCTCTTCACACACTGAGGTTAATTATGGAGTTCCACAGGGTTCAGTGCTAGGACCAATTCTGTTTACATTATACATGCTTCCCTTAGGCAGCATCATTAGAAGACATAGCATACATTTCACTGCTATGCAGATGACACCCAGCTCTATCTGTCCATGAAGCCAGATAACACACACCAATTAGTTAAACTGCAGGAATGTCTTAAAGACAGTAGCGGTTTTTGATACGGGCGACATGGGCGGTTGCCCGGGGCGGCATCACGGGCATCAGCAAAAAAATAAATAAAATAAAAAATTGCTCGTTCTCATGCTGCCCCAACATCAGCCAGCGCATATTGGGAATGTCACAGGCACCGATCGGTTTTCTATCGCCCATTTGCTGGGAGTAAGGGCGCCCTCCGTTTGCGAGGTGCG
>NW_024582926.1:175444-181000 GCF_018398535.1 Haplochromis burtoni
ACCTGCTGCTTGCGGCACAGGGAGGAGAGGGCGGGGCGGCGGGGGTTCTCTGGCTGGCTGGAGCAGCATCTAATAACCAACTCGCAAAATAAAACAAAATAAAAACAAACCAACAAACACGAAAACACCCGACATCATGATACAGACTTATAATTTGCACCGATGTTTTTTTTCGAAATTCTATACGTGAAAAGTGAACGCGAGAGCCCTCGGTGCGCCTGCGCGCTGCTGAAGTCAAAGTAAACTTTATTGTCATCTCCGCTACAGACAGTCCAGCATATAGAGAGACGAGACGACGAGGCTCCAGTTACAGCAGTGCAAGTAAACAAACAATATAAGAAGAGTAAGAAAATAAATATACACTTTAGGACTCGGGGTAAAGGATCAATAACAATTGAAAATTTATAATTTACAGTTTGATGATTTAAAGTCTCACACACAACCCGTCGAAAGGGGAGGGGCCTGCTGCTTCCAAATAGAGCGCATTTCATTCATAATGATGTAAATCCAAGTCCATTATGTATTCATGATTTGAGTCCTGGGTTGTGTGAAATCCCAGAAATGCACCTTAGACAAAGGGAGTCTGTGAACTAAGGTGTAGGTCTGTTAGGTTATGTTGTGGTGATCCTCGAGTTGGGGAAGAGAAAAGAAGAGGAGGAGAAACGAGCAACAGATGCAGGTAAGCAGATGTGTGATTGGATGATGGCAGGTCATCCTGAAACAATCAGAATCAGAATACTTTATTAATCCCTGAGGAAATTATGTGGGTTACAGTTGCTCCAAGAAGAAATGGTAAAAATAGTAACAGTAACAGACTAAACTCCAAACATTATGCTACAGATTTTAATATTAATCAGTCATTGTCAGTTGTTGATTTGTCCTGTTCTCATTGTATGACGAATTATGATGGCTGTTTGGTAGCCGTTTGCATACAATGCATACTCTCTCTCTCTTCATATGTGTGTGTGTGTTTCTCTGGCGAAATTCAGTATGGTTCCGACAACAGTTTTATGTTAATGTATAATCCTTAATATGTTTTATGTGTGTGTGTGTGGGGGGGGGGGGGGGGGGGGGCCAGAGGGAGTGTTCGCCCGGGGCGCCAAACAGGCTAGGACCACCACTGCTTAAAGACATAAAGACCTGAATGATATTTTATTTGATATTTTGATAATTATGGAGTTCCACAGGGTTCAGTGCTAGGACCACTTCTGACCAAATTATTCCTTCGGTGCACATATTAAACAAATATGTAAGACTGCTTTCTTCCATTTGTGCAACATCTCTAAAATTAGAAACATCCTGTCTCAGAGTGAGCTGAAAACTGAAGGCTCTGCCTCCCATTCTACTTTTAAATACTCTAGGAACAACAAGTAGGCCTGCAGAGCGAGAGCGAAGTGCTCTAATAGGGTGATATGGTACTACAAGGTCATTAAGATAAGATGGGCCTGATTATTTAAGACCTTGTATGTGAGGAGCAGGATTTTGAATTCTGGATTTAACAGGAAGCCAAAACAGGAGAAATCTGCTCTCTCTTTCTAGTCCCTGTCAGGACTCTTGCTGCAGCATTTTGGATCAGCTGAAGGCTTTTCAGGGAGTTTTTAGGACTTCCTGATAATAATGAATTACAGTCGTCCAGCCTGGAAGTAATAAATGCATGAACTAGTTTTTCAGCGTCACTCTGAGACAGGATATTTCTAACTTTAGAGATGTTGCACAAATGGAAGAAAGGGTTAAGGTTAGGGTTATGTGGAACCAACTCCCAGTTTGCACTTGGGCCCTAATACATCCCTTAGTCACAGGGCGGATTATTAAACATTACCCATGAGCCAAAAACAGCAAATAAACAAATAAACCAGTAAAGGAGACTAACTCATGAGGAGGACGGTCAAAACTTTTATTTAGCAGAAGTATTCAGTAGATTAGAAGTGGAACATGAAGAGGAGGACCCAAATGCAGGGCATGAACCAAAGCAACACGTTTATTTGTTGCTTCAAAATCCAAAAATTAAACAAAGTCATTAAAACCAGAATCAAACAGAAATCAGAGAAGTGTGAGGAGCACAGATAAATGTTCTGTCAACAAAGGGACAGTGAGCAAAGATGGAGACTGGGAATTACTGAATGGAACATAGGTGGGATCATAACACAAGAAGTTAAATCAAACTAAAACAGAAAATAACCAAAATATTAATGTGAAACACAGAGACAAGAAAGCTCGTGATCAACAGGAAGACAGAGATGAGGGAACTGATGAGGAGTCACCATAACAAGACTGTCCTCCGAGGAAGGCCAATCCAAACATCAGGAATCTGCAAACACTCCAGCCCAACTTTTCTTTCAAGGTCAGACCAGTTGAGCTCAAACAGCTCAACGGGTGACTTGGTGTCCCTGGATGCTTCTTGTGTGCAGGTGTGTTTTTCTCCAGAAGTGAATGGGACAGGCAAGTTTCTAACAATGAAGGCAGAAGGTGAGTATGACTTGACTTTAAAGCCTAGTAAGAGGTAAGCATCAAAAAACAGGCCTGAGCTGCTCACTACCACACAGATCAGGTTAAAAATCAGGCAACAAGTGGAGAGAAGAGCGAAATACTGCTGGTGAGGAGTTATGAGTGTGACAGCTGCAGTCAGAACCAGAACAGAAACCATCTGAAGACATCATCTACAATAACAATGGATGAAAACACAGGATCACAAACCAGCAAACCCATGAAGGCAAAAAGGAAACTACCAATCAGACTGACTTCCAGAATAAAGAAATGCAAACAGGAATCCAGAACTTCCTAAACGTGAAACAATGGTGAAATCTCAAATACAACAATCAATGTTTGTGTTTATGGACTGTAATTAAAAACCAATCATTCAAACAGAACCAGAGAGAAAACGCCCCAAAAAGTCTACCACAACAGTCACATCAAGGTGCTTTGTATTTTAAGGTAAAAAGCTTACACCTGCTGGACACGAGCGATCCAACAGTCTGGAGTATTCTGAGAGGATCCTGATTGGTGGAACAGCTGCTGTACCTTCAGAGAAAACATTAACCTCTCCTCCAGCTCATCTCCTCCTCTCAGCCAGGACCCGAAGAAGAGGAGGCAGAGAAACGATCACCTTCAATTGGATGACTCTCCTCACATTGACACTCGAATTATTATGAAAGAAGTTGACTGCAGATTTACAACCAGTGGAAACCAATCAGTCAGAGGAGTTAACAGCAAATGCCATCCTCTCTCCCAGATCCTCCGCCGTCTCTTTGCTCCTCATCTGAATCCAAACAGGAAGCAAACGTGGAGAATTTCCCATTCCCAGAGTTTTCCCTTTCAGTTTCCAAGCTGAAATACAGATCAGCCTGCCACATTAAAAGCACCTACTCTGAGTATGTAGCAGACTGGCTCCACCACATTAAAAGCATCTACTTTTAGTATATAACAGATCAGCCCCACCACATTAAAAGCGCCTGCTCTGAGTATCCCCTCACCTAAAACAGGCATAATTAGCCTGTGGGTATTTTAGGATAATTGTTCTAACTTGTGATAAATGTCTTTTTTGCTTCCACAGAGGCTGTTTCATCAGTAGTGTCATAAAGAACGAGGCTCAGCTCTTAATCATCGGGACAAATACACCATTAACTTTTGAATTCATTTCCTGAATCTGCATCAGCGACGGTAAACTCTTCCTCATTACGGAAGCAGATGCTTTAAAAGCCAGACTGGATGGGATCAAAGGCCAGCGCGGCTCCCCGGCTCACTGCTTTAGCTCATTTTCATTAAAACATCTATCGCATAATGCATTAACGCTTTAAAAGCTGCTCACGAACACCTTTCCTGTGATAGAAATGGGCAAAGGACAGCGGAGAGCCTCGCATCAAGTCAATCAAAACGTTCCTGCCGATGGTGGCGACCCTGACAGGTGAGAGGAGCGCGTGTGTGCTGGGCAGAGGCCGCAGAGCCATGCAGACCAAGGGTAATGCATTTTTCTCCAAACAAGAAAGATTGCTGAATCCCTGCCTCCCGGAGCATGGGGGCCTGGAGGGGGAGCAGGGCAGTGCATAGTGATGCAGGTATATGGATGGCCTGAGGAGGTTTCCATCATTCATAAAGCGCGGCGGCCGTACGCGCCCTGACGCCGAATTGATCTTGCAAAAGAAGCTGGGTGGCAGAGCGACCACTTCATTAGTCTCCCCGAGCTACAAATCACCTGCTGCTGCTGCGCTCAGAGGGGCCGGCGTTATCCGTTGTATTACCCCGCTGCAGCCTCAGCACGCTAAAGGGACCGGCCGCTCATGCAGCCATTACGAGTGAGTTATATGGCGATGCCAAAATCTTCCTCCTACATCTGCAGGTCAGAGGAAGCACTCGGAACAGAATGATTCACAGCAAGGAGCATCTGGAAGCTCGTTTGACTTTTCAAATGTGACTTTTAGAAATAGAGATGTGATCTGAAAAAACTGCACATTTTCTGTTCGGTTTGTCGACTCGATCATATCGCACCTTAAAACCGAGCATTAGCATCCAGGCTGAAAAAACCCTGCAGTTTCACTACCGTCCAGCAGAGGCATCGACATGTTTACAGCCTGATGTACAAACTGATCTATATAGATAAGTTCCCCCTTCATAAAAAACTTCATACCAGCTGGAATGATGTTGTAACTCACATGTTTAAGCTGCTAGCTGTCTGCTAGCTTTACCTGAGCTGCACCCAGTGTTGGGGAGTAATGGAGTACATGTACCGCCGTGACGTATTTAAAATACAAAACATGAGTAACTGCATGCCGTTACAGTTACCGTTTAAAAAGGTGGTATTTAGAATACAGTTACTTTGTTGAAATAAAGGGATTACACGGCAGTCTTTTCCTGCTTCATATGTTAGGCCAGGGGTCGGCAACCTGCACCTCCGCATGCGGCTCTTTAGTCCGTATACTGTGGCTCTGCGTGGTTTGGGAAAATAAATTAGAAGTATTTAGCTGAAGTGTATTTTATTTATGTTAGTTCTTTTTTAACTTGTAGTTCTAAATTGGAAGATTATTGTAATATTGAAATATAAAAATACAATTATATTCTATTATTTTTTCATCGTTCAAAATAAGTGTCACACTCACAGAAGCCGATATACTCGCCGAAACGCCGTGCATTTATCGAGACTTTCAACCCCAGGTAGGCCAATTATGGATCTTCGGATCCACATTATGTCAGCAACTATTCTCCACCGTGAACTATGTTATAAAAAAACACTGCTTGCGCCTCACAGATGACAGATGTAAAGCTGCCTGCATAAAGATGAAAGTGACTTCGTACAGCCCTGATTTGCAGACGCTGTGCGCCTGAGGTTCAGGAGCAGAAGTCCCATTATAAAGATATCACGGCAGACCCGACGATGTTTGCATGAACACGCTTTTCAGCATCTCTTTATTGACCACTTTTAAAACACGGTTGCTGTACGCATACAGCCGGCTGTAGCTTTTCAGCCTCACAGCCCAACACATACTAACACAACACAACAGCATAGATGGCACAGACGTAAAGGCGGCGAGGCGTGATTGCGGGTGCCGCTCAGGTGCGTCCGCC
>NW_024582926.1:205470-210724 GCF_018398535.1 Haplochromis burtoni
CACACACACACACACACAGGCAGTGTTTCCTCTATCTGGGTACATTAATCAAAAATAATGAATAAAATGATCAGGCTGACAATGTGGCAAAGCCTCCCTCGGTTTCAGGAGAATAACCGACCAACTTTATTAATCAAAATTTCCTGATTAATTGTTACAAAGTGTCATCCATAAATTTGCCTTCATTTTAACAGGACTTTGGCCAACACTAACAATATCCCCCGTGACCACAGATTTATGGAGGCCTTGGCCGATTTGTGGGAGCGGGGGAGAGAGGAGGACTGATGGAGAGGAGGGGAGAAAAACAAGTTTGCCTTTAAGATGCAGCTCCTCGCTCTTCACTGCTGGCCTAACGGCACTGTGGAAGCTCCACCCCCCACTACCCCCAATGAGGTGAATTTCTGGAAGAAACCATTGCAGCTGACGGTTCCCCCCTCCTTCCTCTCCACCTGATGAGGTGAGTAGCTGGAGTAAACCATTCCAGCTGACAGTTTCACTTTTCTCTCTCTAATTACTTGTTCCTGCCCATGTGGCATTTCTTAGAAAAATTTGTTGAATAATGACCAACATTAAAATGGAGGCTCTTAACAATTTATACGCAATGCCTTAATTCATCATGCGCTTTCTTTATCTGCACTGTAGATTTATATCCCAGCATGTCATGGGGCCCTCCGCCGTGTGACAGCGACCGTCATCTCCTTAAGGGCACCGCGTGTATATTAGTGCCCGCCCTGCCCAGCTGCTGCTCTCTGTCAGCGGCCTCGCTGCAGGTGGAGGCGACGCAGCTCCTGTCGGCTGTCCGATAACCACATTTCTGCTCGTATATTCTCCCTCAGATCAGAAAATCAGACTTTCAGCCTTAGAGCTTGTCTGAAGAGAAAAGAGAAGATTTCTTTTATTCCAAAACATTTCCACGTTTACATGTATGAGCTCACGTACATGTATTTCACATGTTTGTGTCCGTGTTTGTATCCCCCTCCTCCCTCCAGTTTAAGCATGCAGGGATTTAAAATTGGGCATTAGGATGATTTATGTCCAGGATCACACGCAGCGTCCTGCAGCCTCGCTTTTACTTCTGTTGTTTTTCACTCTTTCCTCAGGCTAATTTACTACAGCCTCTCTGGAGCATTGCTGCTTTCAAGGACGTCTTGGTGGACGTCTCATCCGAGCTGCTCGGTGGTGACCTGCACACACAAACAGAAAAACACAAATCCCAGTACATCCGAGGAGGAGGGTGAGCTGGTGGAGGGTGTGTGGGTGGGAATACCTCTAATTCCATATTTAATTTGGATTCCACGGAAAAATTCAGAAATGGTGTTTGCTGCTTTTTTATTTAGGTTGTGGTTTTTCTTTTCACTTCGGTTTAGTTTCATTTTCAGATCTTGCTGCTTTCAGTTCAGGTTTACTAGTTTAACTGATGTTTTTACATTTTGAGCTGAACACCTGAGTCATGCCTCTCTCCTCAGAGGTGGTATTTTTGCCGGCATGTTTGCACCGTCACTGCTTAGACCTTCTTCCAGATGGTGCAGGACTCTAAACCAGGACAGTTACTTCTCTGCACTGTGATGAGTCAGACTGAGCGCGCTCACCCTGATACTGATTCGTTTATACTTCCACAGTCACCAGGACTAGGTTCAGTGACTCGGTGCTCACCAGCGGGATGATGGTCTCGTGCCATTTACTAAGTAACTGACTGAAGCTTCAGCTTCTCAAAACTGTTTCCATTCAAGGCCATCTGAAGTGTATATGTAAATGAGAAACCGCGTCCTGAGGTAAAAGAAGAACAACGAGTTCGCTCCAATTAAAGACTCCCTCCAGTGGACCTGTACACTCGGCCGCGGTCCAATCGCTCCACGTGTTGGGCTGTCACGCTGCGTGGCCTCGGGCCTGCGGCCTTCTACATGCTAATAACATGCAAATGACATCACAGCTGACACACTTCTGATCCGAGTGACACTAAAGCAGAACATCTATTTTTACCAGCACAACAGAGACATTAAAGTTTATTTTTCTGTGTCATCGTCTCCATCCAAGTACTGTCATGGGATACCAGGAGCAAGGCGGCTGAGCGCACAGACACTTTGTGAAACTGGTGATTACCTTCAGATTTGTAGATGGAATAAAGGTGTTTGACACACTCCTCCCATCGCTGAGCTAACCAAAAAAATAAAAAATAAAAATAGCAGATCCACTGCTGTCGAGCCAACGAGCCAACCCAGTGACTGGAGATGATTCTGGAAACAGAAGCTGATGCTTTGTGGAGGAAACCTCACCCAATTATCATGTGTGTATGTATGGTCTTTGGCTGTGATAGCCCAACACAGATTTAGATAATGTGCATAAATCAGTGATTTATTGATATTTGTGGACCTGAAATTGTTCAAATTAATGAAACAAATTCAGTTTGACAACATGTATGAACAAATGAATATCTGGGTCTTGTTTAACCATAAGTCTCTACAACTGTCACGGCGACTGAGATGAGCCGTGTGAAAATAATAAAGGGGGTTCCAATCGCAGGCAGTAGTGGAGGAGTGAAGGAGGTTTATTGAACACAATGCACCAGTGGAAAAACGAAAACAGAGATCACACTAAACTATACTGGAGACAACTAAAGTACTGAATACGAACCGGAACTCAAACATGAAGCAAGGTGGACGATGGTACAAGATGGTGACAGCAGGGAAACACACAGATGAAGCAGGGTGGATACACAGACGGACCAGCAACTACAAACACAGAAGACACGACTTAAATACACTCAGAGAAACACAGGGAGATTACACACAGGTGGGGGACACAGCTGGGAGTCATTAACGAGACGAGAGGTAAAACTGAACACTCACATGAGACGCAGACCTTCACAATAAAACAGGAACAAGAAACCATCACACTAAGACGCAGACTCGACATTGAGAGACAGACAGAAAATGACACATGGAACTAGACATATACTAAGCAGACACAACCGAAGAACAAATCCTAAACACAAATAAACAGAAACATGAAACTCTAATAATAAACATCGTCATCAGCATCATCATCATCATCATCATTAACACAACAAGAGAACAATAAAACAATCCCTGATGCAAAATTAAACCAAAACATAATAAACTCAAAATACTGGGTAGAAACTGACCCAGAACCGTGACAACAACAAATACTGCTACCACATAAAAACAGTAAAAATAAGAATGAAATCAAAGAAGAACGCAAAACTCAAAACACAACAGGATCATGACAAACAGACCTCCCCTGGATCCACCGTGGATCTGGCTTTTGGACTTTTTGAGTCTGAGGTTCTTGTTTTAAAAGGTGTTCTTAGTTTATTATTCATATTTCAACTTTCATGTTTTGATCTTTAGAAGTCTGTTGAATGAGAGGTTAAATGTCTTCATGAAACTCCAAAGCCCCTTTTACCGCTCGGATGCACTTGCCACAGTTTTTAGGGTTTTCCATGAGGTCATGTTACCTGGTATCAGGTCATAAAATAGTACCTGCTGGGCTCGGTTTCAAAGCAATCCGAGCAGGTAATAAAATGTTTCCAAACTGCATATCACTGACGGGCTGCTCAGTGGCATCACATGATGAGTCATGAGAGCGCTTTGTTAAAAAAAAATCAAAACTGCGATTTTTTAAAAATGGCAACGAGGGAAATGGCTTCAAAAACAACGCCGTGGGCCCCGAGTCTCACGAAAGCTCACAGACGTCCACCTTTGTTGTCGCGTTCGTGTCACATACCAATTATGTCAAAGGACGCTTGGCCACATTGCTATAATGACAGCCATCCTTCAGAGGCTGCATTTGAAGGCCAATTACATCACAGCAAAGCGACGAAGGCTGTCCCGATTAAAAGTCTTCTCCAGATGAGCCCACAAATGCTTCCTCCTTTTCCCCAGATTTCAAGGACATGTTGGGTGTCTCCCTCGTGGCCCGAGCTATCCCAAGATTCACTGCAGATTTAAGGTTGAAGAAATGTTTGGGGAAAATGGAGGATGGTTGAAGTGAAGCGGTCCAGAAATAAACTTTCAAAAGTACATACTCAATTTTATCTTACTTAAATGTCCAGCGGATCAAATGTTAGCAAAACGAAACATATTAAAAAAATCAAATGAAGCTAACTTTTGGCCAACTGTGACATCAGTGATATTCAGTTTAAATCACAACAACAGTCACCTAAAGGTGCTTTATAGTAGACCCTACAATAATACATACAGAGAAAAACCCAACATGCTAAATTCTAGTTCTCAGTTATTGGTTTGTTTTCCGAGTTTGTGTTTCTTTTTTTCTAGTTTCCAGTTTTCATGTTTCAGTTTATTTTTATGGAAAGTTCCCAACAATAAAAATGCCTCTTTACATTTTCATTCTGTGTACGAGTCCTTTGCTTGGGTCCTTCATGCTGCCTGCCACAGCACCCACCTGCATAACACTAAGTGCAATTCTCTTTTTCTGTTGTATTTTATTCTGTTGTATATGGTATCTTATTCTTATCATCTTATCTTATTCCAGTGTTTTCTTAATTTTTGCTACTGTAACTTTGCACTGTCCACTTTCTGCTGTGACACAACAAATTTCCCACGACTAATAAAGGTTATCTTATCTTATCTTATCTTATCTTATCTTATCTTATCTTATCTTATCTTATCTTATCTTATCTTATCTTATTACCCTGACAACCAGTCAAACTCTGCAACAGTGAGAAATGCAACTCAAAAAATTATTTATGTTTGAACACGAGTTTGTGTTTTTCATAAATATTTGTTTTAATAAAAAAGAAAAGACTGAAGACAAGTTTCAGTATTTTTGATGTTAGAAACAGCTGAATGAAAGGAAAGGACACACAGAAAAGTCTCAGCCCTTTATTTCTACCCTAAACAGCGAGGAGGCGGAGCCTGACCCCCGCGATAAAGGTCACTCGGGCGAAATGTTAGCACCTTTGATTTCCAAGGTTTTTTTTCATGTGCCACCGCTCTACCTATCAGCATTACAAAAAGGAGAAAAAAAACATTAAGTGTAGTAATGTGTGTGTGTGTGTGTGTGTGTGTTTGTGTACAAACACACGGAGAAACATCAGTGGTGAACGTATCAATCAGATGTGACAGCGTTAAAGTGTGAGGCTGTGACACGACAGCAGCTTCCTGCCAGGAGGCTCGTCTCTCTAATGACAACCACTGCTGTGGAACGACACACACACGCGCACACACACACACACACACACACACACACACACACACACACACACACACACACA
>NW_024582926.1:210744-215744 GCF_018398535.1 Haplochromis burtoni
CTCTCTCTCTCTCTCTCTTTGATAACTATCACTGTCAGGGGGAGACAGAGCCCAATGTATGACAATTTGTTCATTATCATAGTGAATAGATTTTCAGAGGCTCCCTCGCCGTCTGCCCGTGGCGGATAGATGAATATCAAACAGGCCGTCTTTGTCCTGCGGGCCAAATTTAGGAAATAACATCTCATCCACCTCTCTGCCTGCCTCTCTCCATCTCTTCCCCCCCCAGAAGGACCAGTGACACTTCAAGTACCTATCACTCAGTCCTGTGTGTGTGTGTGTGTGGCTTCTAAGGATGTGTAAAAGAAAAAAACACTTTGGAAACATTTAAGTTGAGAGATAAAAAGTCATATAAAATGTACAAACCCAAAGACTGTGTGCATGAAGTCGGGCCCTTTAAGGCAGAACAGCTCTTTGTGTGTTTGAGCAGCAGATTCACAATCAGACCTCCTCACTGTGAGGACGCACCGCTAACCGCTGCAGCGCCGCGCCGGCCCGGCCTGCAGGAACGATCCTCTGAGCACGCTCATGCTGACACGGAAACACACAAACGTGCTTTTAGATTGAGAAACGGCATCTGTGTTTTCAAGTCTCTGTGACAGATACCACATGTTCGACCAAATTTAGGCATAATGAGTAATCTGAGGTGAAACTGGTGTGAGAGAGGAGAGCGCTCCCAGGTCTGAAACGAAAACAGGAAAAAGATTCAGGAGAAATCGGGGTTACCTCGCGCTCGCCTCCCCTCGCCCATATTCCTGGCTGTTGTTTCCAAACCATGCCGGCGAGTGCACACAAAGCCGGCCCAACAATCCTTTCACAAGTTTTTTTTAGTATGAGATAATTTATGAAAATGACTTTTTACTCATTTTGTTTAATGTATGCACTTTAACAATTAATAACCCAAGTGCTGGGAGATTTTCAAGTAAAGGCCATTAATTTGTATAAATCTGCCAGGCTCTGACAGCAAGAGATTTTTTAAACTGATCTGAGGGAAAGTGAAATTATTCTCTAGCCTCGGGTTAAATATTACTTTTCTCCGGGACTTCTGCAGGTCTGCTGGCTCCTTGCTGCTTCCTGACCTTGTCATTGATCTCTCTCACTTTTTCTCTCCTTTTCTCTGCTTCTGCCGTCCATTTGCATTCTTTGGCCTCATTTGTTTGTGAGCGGCCTCAAGGCCTTTTGGAAAACCTCCTTCTGAATCCGAATGCTCCCGCGATGGCCGGATGAGACTGCAGAGGACTTGGGGGGAATGTTCTTGGCCCTCGTCTCAGTCGTCAAGTTCACAGGAACATGAACTGGAGCCCTTTGTTGATCTACGTGTTTCACAGAAGATGAATTCAATGAAGATATGTACGCTGACGGTAGGTTTGGAGGTACAAGAAGTGTTGGACGTGGAAGCTTTGAATCCAACTAAATATCAGCAAACATCAAAGAAATCAGAAACAGAACAAAACAAATCTCTCCTGCGACTTTTTAAATTTACCAACAATTTACGACATTTAAAGCGCAAAGTTAACGTTGTCCTGGTGATTTGAAGTTTCAGCTGTTTCTCACAGATTGGTGGGAACCATGGCCTCCAGTTGAGTTCATGCCTCCCTACAGCCAAATCCTTCTTTCTCCCTGTAACAACTGTGTCCTGGTACCTGTGTCACGGCATGCTCCATCTGTAGGAGCCGGACTATCTGTGCAGCCTGAAGGCCTGCAGGCACCATCTCATGCTGTTAGTAGTGTCAAGAACACCATCAAAAAGCAATGCCAGAAAGTTCAGAACTTTGGACACCTTTGAGGGCGGGGGACTGTTTCCACCAGTTTCACTGTGAGCCTGAACTGTACGTGTGCACAGCACTGCTGCCTACATGTGGCTGAGGGGCTTGCAGCACCGGGGGCTTCCCACGTTCAGTGTCACTCTATGTAAAACATCTAGGGACAGGTTCTGTTTGCTTTGTTTTGTGTTTTTCATCCAGCAAGTTGTTACTTTTGGCATCAGCTGTTTTGTGTTGTGGTCTGTTTGTTAAACGCTGAGACACAGAAAGTTAGTTTGTCCTAACAGAATAAGAGCTGACATTGGAAAACGAAATCATGTCATGTTGTGATTTATGCTATACAACCACAGTTTTTAAGACCAATATAGTAATACCATCTTTAAGCAGCGTTGTGACACGATTAGACAACATAAGGTTCGTATTTTTATTAACTGGGAGAGATGACTCAAGGAAAATGGGCAGACCACAGGAGAGTGGTCAGTCTTGCAGATCCAAATTTGGAGCGCTGAAAGGGATTTTCTGTAGGAGCGGGGAATGTCAGAAGGTGAGCAGGCAGGTGAGTGAAATGTTCCAGCTCAATGGAAACAGGGACAAAACTCTGGCAAGAGTCCGCAAGAGTCAGCCGAGGAAGCGTGGAGATAACGCAGTTAGCACAGGGAGCTAATCGCCGCTAAGGATGATCTGGGTGCTCGAGCTGGTCCGTAAACGCAACTCGTGAAAAAGCCTGATGAGAGTCTGAGCTCCAATCAACCGAGCCTTCTGCTCAACTCAAACCAAACGTAGAATATGTTCTGCTCTGCTGTCTCTGATATGCACAAAACTTTCATGGTCCAAAGTTTGAATACATAACTTAGCATCATATATCAAAAACCTTTTTAAGGCCTGTGGCCGTTTTTCTGGTGCATTGAAAACTATTAAAGATAAAATCCTGAAAAGTTTTCTTTCCTGCTGTAATTTGATTCCAGATTTTGGTTTGGACTCTTAGAGCTCTGCGTGGAGGAGTACCAACATACTAATCTTTTACATACAGACGTCTCCAGCAGGTTGCTGAAGTCATGTGACCAGCGTCTGTGATCAGGGCTGACTGGCCGTGAGACCTGAAGCTCTGTGGACTCACAGACTCTTGTGCTTTTATTTTACTTTAATGAGTCTCCATTTTCAGAGGCTCAAAAATAAGGATGGGTATAAGCACTTATCTTGAAGTACTGCAGCGCCTCTTTCAGCCGGCCGCTGCTGCCGCTGGGCTTGTTTTATCTAGATCACAGACATTTAAAGAGCTTCATTCATCACGTTCACCACATTTGAAACAAGGCAAACAGAGGAGCCTGCAACGGCCTGCACTCCTGCCCAACACCCATGCTCTTTTAGGTCAAGGTCCGGAGTTTGTTCTTGTACCAAAGGACGTCAGTGGAAAACCGACACTGCAAACCAAATCGCTCTTTTGTTTCTGCGTTGATTATTCCAGTAAAATATAATCAGAGGTCTCTTTATTCCAATGCTTGCTGACTTGTGGCTTCATTATTTGACTCTCTTCGCTCTTTTATGTAAATCATACCTACAGCAAGCTTCTGTAAAACAGCAGCTGCATTTTTATCACAATAATTCAGTATTTTTATTTTTAATGGAGCCAAATCATGGTAATAAAAATGAATTTGTAGAGCAGGACTGGCACTGCTTTCCATGAATCAACGCAGTTTTTAATTCACTTTTGCAATACGTGTCCATCCCTCTCCTCTCCTTCTCCTGCAGGAAGTTTTTTAAGTTCAGACTCTGAGAGCATGTCTTCATTAGCTGCATTAACATTCACAGGCTGTAGTAAATTCTGACAGTGAAAAGGTCCCCGTAACCTTTAGTTGTGCAGAAATTTACTTCCCCAGAAAATTACAGCTGGCACTGTCTTAATTAATGCCCGCTTTCTTCCCTTGAAAACCCCGAGCCTGTCAGCCAGGGGAGGAGAGGAGGAAGAAGACGAAGAAATTAGAAAAACAGCGGAAAGAAAAGGGGAGAAGTGGGGAGAAAGGAAATCAGAGAGAAGAAAACGGGGCAGACTTGAGTTGACTAAAAGCTTTTACTTGGAGTCTGCGACGTGTGAGATGAAATGGTGAATAAAGGATCACAGTACTGCTGTTTGTGTGTGCAGCGGCTATTCCCCAGTAAGGAGATTCAATAGATTCAAATCTATACTATCTCCTACACTACTCCCATCTCCCCTCGCTCTCATTTTCTTCTTTTGTCATCCAAAGTGGGGTGCGAGGCAGAGGCGAGGGGCTTTGGAGGAAACTAATACATATTTTATCCCAGGCTATCTACTGGCTACAGATACTGCTGTTTTCCAGGCCCTCGCGGCTAAAGAAGAAGAAATCTATCTTCGCGCTGGTCACCCAGCATCGCAATCTGCAGCTGCCCTGATTGGGCCGCAGCTTAAATCCCCAGCCTGCGTCTGCAGCGCACGTACAGGGCCGACGTTTTGGGCGCGAGTGGAAAAAGATGGTGCTCGCCGATACTTGTTCCCTCCCAGGACTCGATCATCTTTCTGTCTCTCCCTCTCTCTGTGTCTTTGTCACCCTTTTCTCCTCCTTCCATCTCTGCAGACGCTAATTAGAGAAGTGAGTTGCAGCTCTGTTGATAGACAAATGTCAGCAGGCGTCTCCAGTTGCCTGGTAATTGCCTGAATCAAAGAGAGCAAAGATGTCGAGGAGATGAGACCTTGTACGTTGTCCTCCTACCCATCCTCCTGTATCTACAAGTCAAATAGTCGTGGGAAACAAAGCCTTAGAGTAACCAAGAAAGAGGAGACTTGAGCTAAATTTGAGCTTCAAACCTAAAGCTGCACAATTTGATATGAATATATATTTTATATATAATAGTCGCTAATCCCTACCAGATTATACAGCCTCAGATGAACAGACGACATGCTGTCATTATTCATTTTTATAGCAGACGCAACGCAGTGAGGTAAACACCAAGCTCACCTCATCATCCAGCAGCTATAGATGCTCGTTGAGCGGCAGTGACCTGCACTGATGTTTCTGTGGGACTCTGTCAGTGTCATATCTTTGGTCTTATCTTCTTCACAGCATTCGTTCATGCACAGCTCTCCGACGGTCCTACACAGCCTCTCGGTCAGGCTGAGGTTTGCACTTTGGACCAATGCAGCAGTGCTGTGCTTGGGTCATTGTCCTGTTTGGTCCAAGCTGTGGCACAGACGGCCTCACGCTGGCATACAGAGGACATCCA
>NW_024582926.1:223244-247027 GCF_018398535.1 Haplochromis burtoni
GACCGTTTGTTGTGTTTGTTTGCTCCACTCTCTGCAGGTTGGGGCTCAGACCTGTGCAGCAGGGCGAGTGGGTAACGTGCTCCTCGTGTCTGTAACCGTTACCTACCATAGAAGGCATTCACCTGGCACACGTGCTTCCCTCCAAACAAACACTGTTTGATGACTGCGTTAGTGACTCCATCTGTGAGAATGCAGGCCAGCGCTCGGTCAGCGCATCAGCGGGGCCGAGCTCAGGTAAACATCGGCGTGATGGAAAACAGCTGCACGTCATATTTACATGTGTAGCAGAGATTCCTGTATGTCTGTCAGCGAATGAACACATGTTTGCGCGAAGGACGCGTCTGTCTGAGATCAGGTGTCCCGCCGGCCTCCTCCCGCTGTTTGTCTGTTGTTATTGTCTCGTCCGAGCGGTTGCGGTCCGGGTCCGAACTCTGACAGGCTTGTTTACATCCGCTGTAATTAAAGCAGTGCTGTAAGCCATGAGTCACAACTCCATCTGCACCGTGTCATCAGACGAGAGGGTGAGGAGAGAAAGACAGAGGGGAAGAAGATAAGAACATCATAGTCAGAGAGCGAGGTCACTCATAAACCCAGCCAACACGCCACGAAGCCTCCCATAATCCGCATAATCCTCATGATGAAGACAAGAGTGATATGATTAAAAAGTTTCAGGTGCAGAAACCCCAGGGTTTAAATTGATAAGGACCTGTTAGTGAAGTTTGTGTTTGAGTGCAGAGCTGGTGGGACTGTCCTCCTGTGGAGATCACGTGCTGCTGTGTGGATGCAGCACCTCGTATTAGAAGCTACGAACCTGTTCTTTGTATGATCTTTATGTGATGGATGGAAAGTTCGTGACAGCCGCTGGCTGTCTCTGTGCCTTCCCTCAAAACTCTTTCAGTACCAAAGTGTGGGCTAACTGAGGAAGAAGAGTGTGAAGGAACGCTGCGAACGTGCTATTGTTTCCCCCACCCTCACAGATCTGAGTGCCATCGAGTTTTTTGCTGCCCCACTCCCTCTATTCTTCTCTGAAAGTATTTCCTGTTTTGCTATTATCTGGTTTATTGAGCCGAGTGTGCGACGTACACTTTGCCATCATTTCCACAAAGCAGTAAATGACTTATGATCGTGCATGGGGGAGGGGGCATCTGGCCTCGGGGTAGCAGGCCTCCTCTTCCTCCTCGCCTGGTCCTCGTTTCGGAGCATTTGCGCCTCCTTGTATGTTAGCTGCATGCCGATCTGGCACCTCCTCCTCGGGATGAGCTCTCCTCCTCCTCCTCCCACCTCTGCATTGCAAACTCCAACATTAAATTGTGATAGATGAAGAGCGGAGGGCATTCATACAAATCAATGACTTTAGTGTATGTGTCATTAGCCTGCACCATGAAGCCAGCGGTCAGCGTCATAAATCACGTCGTGATCGGCTGTCGGCCGTCCTGCGCATGCATTAGGCCACACAGGCATACAGAAGTCTGAAGGAGAGGAGGAGCGCTCACCCTCGTGCAGGAGTCTTTGGTGATGACTCAGCACTGCTGCACGCCACGGTGGCCATGATTTCATGACAGAGGGAGGAAACTTTCGACTTCACTTTGGCTAAAAGGTAACAGGTCTGAGCTCCCGAGCCGAGACAAAGACGAACGTTAAAGATGGACAGAAACAGGATGAAGGAGCGCAGCTGAACGCACCGTGTTTTACAAATGGCAACATTTCTTTATACGCAGATTGTTCTGACTCTGCGTGATCAGAGACAACAAAGTGCTTCACATAAAAGAAGTACACAGCGCTCCCTTGATGGAGTAAGTGTTTCTGTGATTGTTTATTGATCTGTAAATCAGATTAATCGAATGTTGACGGTGAACTCACACATGAACCTTCACGCCTCCAAACGCAGGCTGGTGAAGATGAGCTCAATTTAGCATCTAGCTCAGCGGCAGCTCTTTATGACACAGCCCACAATATAACACAACATGTCAGTAATTACAATGCTGTAATCAAGTGGAATTTCAATGTAATTTGCATGAAATATATTTATTTACCTACAAAGAATTAGAGGTAGGTACACTAGAATAAAGTCAGATTTTTACAGTAAACAAAGAAATAATTATTCTGTAAGTAAACTTCTTAAATACTCGAAGAACTTTATAAATGTCATACTTATTTTTTATATATTTATATATAATATACATATTCACTTTTAACAGTATATTGTAAATACACTGGAGTGTATAATCCTACCTTTTCACATTCCTTATTTATAATTTGTCGATGACGGCTGTTCCCCCAGCTTACAGTCGGCATTTAGTGGTTCGGTGATTCTGACTGGGAACCATGATGAACGTCTGCTGCTGTGTTCTCGAAATAAAACGTGTTTAAACTTTGAATCCATAAATGAGGTTTGATTCAAAAGCTGCGCTGTTCACGTAACAGAATCAACTTTTGATGAGTGTGTCGTCAGTGTGACTCCTTAGTTTTACCTCAGGACTTTAGAGCAGCTACACAAAGTAGAATGAGAACTTTGAGAGAGAAACCAGATTGTTTGTAAAGCAACATGTGAACCTGAGCGGAGGCTCACATCTTATTGGCTAAAAGAACCTGAAAATGTGGAAATCTTCTGAACTCTCACTGATGACTCTCCGTGAAGCCTCTCCTGCAGCAAAACTGTTTAAAGTTTGAATTCATGGTGAGAAGAATATGGCTAAAGGGATCATTAATCAAGGTTAGTGCTCAATTAATCAAAGGAGGAGAGTCTGAGTCCCGCGACCCTGCTATCCAAACCAGAACCTGGGTGTCAATACTCTCTTCAGGGAGGCAGCGAGCCAGAACCACTGCTCCAGCCCAGTCAATAGAGAGGCCTGAAGATCAAGCTGTCCTCCCACACTGTCGTCCCCAGGAGGACCCAGCAGGAGGTAAACAGGCGTCCTCCGAGGCTGCCGGACGGGAGCAGTAATGTTATTCATGCTGCTGCAATCAGAGAAAAACTTCAGCAACGGTCCGTTGCACAAATTGCTCAAATTTAAAAATGGAATGTGAGAAAATCAAAGTTTGAAACTATAACTAAAAACAGACGCCCCTGATTTAGAAATCATTTAAAGATTATATGTAATTAAAAACAGCGAAAGACAGCAGGTCTCTTTGTGAGTGAGGGATGCTGCTCGATTGTGTGCTGGTAACGACGTCAGGACCCGCTCGTCCTCGTGTTGGTGGGGTTCTCATGTTCAGGTTTACGATGTCGTCTTTGTTACATTTCGATGAGCGTGTCTGGAAACAGGCTCAGCGTGAGAGAGTCATGTGACCTGCATTCATTCAGGAGATGTTGGTTTTCACACTTCAAACAGGCCTCTGTTAGTTCATCGGGAACAAATACGTCTGTTTACTCGATAATAAAACAGAAGCTGTGCCGAACAGCTCATCTCAGGGGAGACGGTCGGCGTTTCATCTGAAGAAATTAAAAATAATCATCTATTTAGGAACAAAGAGCAGACTCCATGATTGTTCCTCAGCCTCTTTACTTTGTGAAATTAAGTGTAAGTCACTCATGTATTTGATATCGGATATAATTTGATCTCTAAAGATTTGGGAAGAACTCACTTTATCCCTCCACATCAAACGCTCGGCTCCATCAAGACCTCATTAAAGTGCGTCTGCATTCAGAAACGACCGGTGTCCGTGGCCGTGTGACGACTCACCTCGTTAGAGACGCGAGCAGCTGATTTAAGGCCGTTCACAGCTCTCTCTTTAATGGACTCGGGCATTTTTCCTCTGCTCGCCTTTCATTCGGCAAAAGAAACGTGGCATTTGTTTTTTCCTACAGTCATTTATTAATAGTTTCTTTGGTTCTTCACTCCACAAGTTCAAATCCGAGCGTTTTCTGTTGGGACTGAATCGCACATTTGATTCAGACGATTCTCAGATTTTGGTCAGTTTTTGGTGAACGTGTTCCTCCGTGGCTCGCTGTCCCCCCTCCCTCCCTGTAGTTTGGGGTGATTTATAACCACTGACACCATTAGATGGGGGGTATTATTAGCAGATTAGAGAAAGGGAGAGGCGAGAGGGACACAGAGCGGGCCCGACTTTCTAAAGACGCCGTCCGCTGCTGGAATAACTCCCCTTTGACCAGCTTCCCAATTACAGTGGCTCATTCACTGCAGGTCACAGAGGACAGAGAATAAATATTCCCACATTATCTCCGCCGGTGAAACGGAGCAGAGAACAAGAGCGCCCACGGGGGATGGACTGTGGGGGGAGCGTCCTGCGGGTTATCAGGGAGGAAGGAGGCCGTGTTTGGTGTGGACGGATCAGGGAATCGGGATTTATTCATCACTCTGCCTCTCTCAACCCGGAACAATGGCCACCAATCCCTGACTTTCTTCCTGTTAAAAGGGAGTTTTTCCTTCCCTCTGTCAGCAACTGCTTGCTCGTTGCAGGTCGTTCGATTGTTGGCGCTTTCTCTGCATTGTCTTTACCAGTTGTGATGTGTATAAATAAAACTGGATGAAATATACAGAGCGTTTCATGATTTCTACAATAAGACAGTGAGGTATGTAAGCATGAATCAGAACCTTTTTAATTTATTTGAAACCAACTCTCAAACTAATATTTTCCATCTTTGTCTCCTGCTGCTGTCTGCGAGCAGATGTTATGAAATTGTGTGTGTGTGTGTGTGTGTGTGTGTTGGGGGGCAGTGATCAGCTGTGTAACATGCACAGCATCCACACGCTGGTACGAAACACCGTGAGAGTCTCACTGAGCTCCGGTTATCGCTGCTGCACGTGACATATGAGGTGATCATTAACGCTGTTAATTAGCTCACAGTTTAGAAGGGCTGCGGCTCCCATGGCAACAACTCACCTGTTCAAACTGTGATGAGAGGTGAGAGCAGAAAACTCGAGCGTGAGTAAGTTTGTCGAGTTTGTGCTGTCCTCGTGTTTTAATTATTTCTAAAGTGACACTTTGTCCATGCGAGGCTCTCGGCTGACGGCGGCGTGTGAAAGTCTCGTTCTTCCTGCCTCGTTTGTTTTTATCCTTTTAGTCCTGAGGAGTCTAATGAGTGTGTGTGGAGGGCCGCTCGCTCGCTGCCCTTAAATCAGTAATTGGTTTCAGCGCGGCGACTGTCGGGAAATTAACACATCACACGCTGACAGCTGTTCATTTTTCCGTCGTGCAAATGGACGCTGATTCGCCCAAAAACATCAGAAATGAGTGGTTGCTGATCAAAGGGCCACTTTCAAGGACGGGATGCCGCCCTCTGCTTCATCCCGTCTCTGCAGCAAGCAAAGAAATCACTGCAGCTGTGTGTGTGCGTGTGTGTGTGTGTGTGTGTGTGTGAGAATGCTCACACGTCAGCTTACCTTACATGACAGGCGGCTCTCTGAAAATCGTTTCACTAAACTCTGAAGACCTCAGCAGGTGTGACGAGGATTTCATACTGTATCTCACTGACAGGTGTCAACATGTCAACCCTATAATGGCCTTTGTATTACATTTGATACATGAGTTCCTGAGACCTCTATCCCATCAACAGGATCAATACTTGCCATCATTTCAAAATGTTATGGACAAAAGTATTTTTTGTCTAAAATTATCATTGTTGTTAACAAAAAGTTGCCAAAGATGGCCAATGTATCAAATGCAGTACAAAAAATATATATAATAAAAATATATCACACACAACATGATATCGAAAAAAAAAAAGTGGATTTTGTAATGAGAGGTAGAAAACATCTCAGTTCCAAAAAATCAAAATTTTCTGGCTATTTTTTGATGGGTTGGGTCGGACAGGGTTAATGAAGCAGGACTAACTCATCCTCTATGTGAGGTATACCTCATCGTCGGTCAGAACCCCGAACCCTCCACATGTTCATTTTTAAGGTGTGCATGTCTCTTAGAACGGCAGGAAGCTGGGCTGCAACTTCTTTAAAGAGTGGCTTCTCTGTCACTTTTTTTCAGCTTTACCTGCAATGAAATCATCCAGTAATGCAAAGACACACGTGAACCACCCTCAGCTTTTATCTCCTATCGTCACTCAGTGATTGGTTAATCACTGGAGTACTTCCTGCCACCGATACTCTAACTGTAAAATCACCTTTCAAAGAGTTCTTCAGGTAACCTTGGCATGAACTCAGCTGTTGAGCTGATGCTATCAGTGTGATGCAGCGCTCGTCTTATCAGCGACCAATTGCAAATAAACCCGATCGATGAGCAGAGTCTGTGTCAAGAGAATGGATGAGGCTGAATTAAGAACCAGGTAGAAGTTCAGCAAATGAAGATGTAGCTGAGCTGCAGTCAGCTGACGAGTCACATGACACACGTCGGATTTAAATGATGCGAACATATTAGCAGTGATAATCGGACAGTTTTTCTTTCATTTGAAAATATTTTCACTGTCATTGTGTAACAGTAAAAATAAATTTCAGCTTTATTTAGCCCCCCTAATCCTTTATTTTACATATTAATACCAAATCACAGCAACAGTCGCCTAAAGGCGCTTTAGATTATGAGGAAGACCCTTCATGTACATAACTCCTCTGTAATTAAATTACAATATAACTATATTTATTTACAAATACTTGTACACTACAATAAGGTGGTAAGAAGGAAATAACCATACTGTAAATAAATGTAAGTAGTGCATGAACAATTGTAATTTTTAATTCTTGGTAATTTTACAGAAATAAAAGCAATATTTATATCTTACATTTGAAGCATGGTCTGGGTTGTATTACGGAATCACCTTGGCTGACTTCACACCTAAAGAGCAAATCAAAACAAAAGAAATCTGTCAAGACGGGACATCAGGCTGATGAGGCTCTGTGACACAGGTTGGCTGTTTTCTGAAAGTGTCGGAGAAAACCTTTATTCTGAAAATCTGTGGAGCAGATCCTTTTTTTCTGGTAGCAGTCGTAATGACACACAATGTGCCGGTGTTTAGGAGGAACCAATCTGTGCATTGATCGCTGTAATCCTGCCCACGACCACCAGCTTTAGGTTACTTTATTCGGATACTCTGTTTGTTTCCGCCGCGAGCAGCACCTTAACATGAGCTTGTTTATCGGTCATAGAATGACATAAAACAGAAGCAGAGAGATGAACCTGGTGGTCCCACATCCACCAGCTCACCTTCAAAGCACTTTGGGATTTTATTTTATCCACAAGCTCAGCCAGCAGAAACTGCTGGATGTTACATATTGGCTCTCTCTTACAGTATTTAGTATTTCCTGTAAAAAGTTCCTCTCTTTGAGACATACACACATATTCTGCTCGTAAACATGCATTCACACACACACACACACACACACACACACACACACACACACACACACACACACACACACACACACACACACACACACACACCTTCCTGTCTTCTCCTTATTCCAGCTCTCACAGTGTGGAACAGAAAACCAGAAAGAGCACGTTGAGATCTATATGTCCTGTTTAGTACCTGAAGCTGATGAAAGTGTGTGTGTGTGTGTGTGTGTGTGTGGGTGAGCACATGTCTCAAAGCGAATGAGGGAAAGTGAGAGCGAGCCCCGGACATCTCATAAATCCCTCAAAAACTACAGCCGGATAATAGCCCAATTAACCTTTTCATTCTTCCCCTCTCGTCAGTGAAATCCTCATTCGCTCCTTTTTTTTATAATAATATGAACTTCTCCTTCCCCACCTTTCATCAGATCAGAGCAAAACGAGGGGCTTGACCTGCACACAATAAGGATTCATGGCAGCGTACAAAAATATCCAGGTTTAATTTCCACACTACATCTCTCTCTCTCTCTCTCTGAGCGCTGACCTTATTTATGAGGGTGACTTTGTGAAGGACCAATGCCTGGATTAGAGAACAAAGGATGGAGGGTACAATACAAGGTTGGAGGGGTCAGGGAGAAAGGATCTGATGGTGAGGACACCTGGAGGAGGATGGCGGAGGATGTTGGAGAGTATAACACGCTGATTTTGTCCTCAGTCTGTTTGTAGTTAAAACTCAAAGCCACGATGGAAACGTCCTTGATGTCACATTGCAGTTAAAGCTGTGAGAGCTGTAATGTTTGAGGTAACGAGTGAACTGGAATTACATCACAATGACGGAGTTTATTTTCGTATTTCTATTCCTTCTTCACGAATCTCGGAGCGCTCCCACACCCATGCTGTTATCTGAAGACCGCTGAATGTTATGATCAATGTTGTTCCTGATACAAACAGTTCACCAGAATAATAACAGAATAATGTGCCTGAAAACACTTCTGAAAAGTGATGCCACAGCTGAAGCTTCTTAAGCCAGCATTCTCTCTGACATCCAGCAGGGGGCGACTGCTCTGGAGACCGATTGTAATGACGCCTATGGGAAAAGGAGCCTACTGCTCAGCTGATTGCTGAGCTCTTTAATGAAGAGATTCTGGCTTCAGGTCTGACTGGAACGTGGTGTTCATGTTGGAGATCATGAAGCAAGATTTAACTGCTTCCATGTGAGTGTGATGCGTCTCTCAGACTGTCCGATAGATCCACCTCACACTCACTACGTCCAGGTTTCACCACGGGGTAACATTCATCGTTCTGTGCTGCAGCAGACACCAAGAAGTAAAGTGTTTCTTTTAGCGCAATCAGTGGCTAAAAGCCATCTGAGCAGATCACATGATCTTAAAAATCAAAAGAAAATCCAGAAAAGATGAAAAAGCTGTTTGAATGCTGTTTACATCAGTTTAATAAAGTATCCTGAGGCTGATTGTAGGGTCTGCCTTTCCACAGAAAGTACCTTGAGGTAACTGTTGTTGTGATTTGGCGCTGTACAAATAAAATTTAATTGACTCTGAACTTTATCCATTGGAGAGGCTTCAGAGATCCTTATCTGCAAATACATAGCTGATTTTCAGACCGGACACAGAGGTGAACCTTTACACAAAGTTCCTGCAAGAGGACATTCATCAAAGATGGCCGATATGATCCCTGATATGCCTACATTATATTTCACTGGTGTACCTAATAAACTGAGCAGTGAGCATGCAGCAGTAAACGGTGGACAGATTAACTGAGGCACATTATTCACTGGTGTCTGCAGAAGGATCCAGAGATGATGGAGGGGAGCCGTTCGGCTTTCCGTTAATCCCACTGTACAGAAACTGGCTGCGTGCAGCTGCTGTGCAGCAGGGGGCGCTCTCACATGTTCCTCAGTAACAGGAGTGAACGGAGCTAAACATTTGAAAAATGACGACATCCAGAAAAAGATATTTCATTTGAGTTTCCATGAACCCAACGAGTCGACCTGAGTCGTGCTGGTCAATAAACAAACAGGACCAAAAAGCTCAAACGCTGGGTGACCTCACTGGGCGCCATTCATCCCAGACAAGCTCGAAAACACCCCCACGGAACAGGAAGTGCACAGAGGGGGCGCTTACATTAGAAGTCTTCTGGAACTTGTCGTGTCAATCCCTCGGATCCCGTGTGCGTGTGTCTGAGTACAGTAAAAGCAGACAGATGTAAGCAGCGATGTTTGTGGAGTGTGACGCTCGCCCTCCGGGCTGGCACCGCCCGGCTCCTAGCGTTGCTCCCAACATGAACTTGATGCTGTTTTCAATCTTGTCTCTTTTCAGACGTGGCGCAGGAACGGCGTAGAGAGGGGGCTGCCGTGTCGGGTGAAATTGGACTGCCTCTCCCCATTATTGTAAACATCATGCGAGCAGACAGGCGAGCGGGTCGCTGGGACGCAGGACGAAGGGGCGCTGCCTGGGAGAGTGCCGCTAAAACACATCCATTAAGGCCCAAACTGCATCTGATTTACATGTTCACACTTTTAAACCTGTCACTGGAGAAAAGTCTTCCTTTCTCCTCATCCTCGGGGAAAAAAATCTCCTCTTTCAGCGCAAAGTCATGCTCGCTTTTGTGCTGTGGTAAATAAATGACAGCCAATAGGATTTGTGGGTTTCTTCCTCATTACAGTGTGTGCAGAACTTAACGACCTTAACGTCAGCACAGCTGCAATCATCCGTCAGGGCACCAATTAGTTTCATCCACAGCCCGAGATGGTGGCAGAGAGCTCAAAGAGTCTCGGGTCCAGCTGCAATTTCTATCAGGGAGAAAAAAACGCACATACGACAAACAGAAACATTCATTAAGACAAAGAGACAGAGAACAACACCGGGCTGAGTCATTAGAGGAGCGAGCGTGCTTTACAGCGAAGACAGGAAGCACTGCAGTGTGTGAACAATAATCATGATTGTGTAACGTAAAAAATCTGTTCAGTCACATCCAAAAATGTTCTGTTCTCGCTTATTGGATCTGACCTCATTAACAAACGCACTCCTTCTGCACATTTATAAAATCTGCTCAACTCCTTCCTGATGTCCCGCCGTGCCTGGACTCCCTGAAGATGGTACTGTGGTCGAGCAGAGCGACTGCGTTCACACTGACACTGCATACGTGGGGGCACAGCGCTTTTGACACAATGGACAGATATGGTAAGAGAGGTTAGAAAACAACAGGTTAAAAGTTATCTGTATCATAGACAGCCATTTGTACAAACTGGTCAGTCAAAATGTGTGCTGGAATATTCCCTGTGGTGTCCCAGAAGGTTGGGTCCTAAACTTTGGGACAAACATACTGAAGTTTGTGGTTTTTGCAGATGATACAAGGTAAACTGATAAAAAAGACGTTATCGTTGAATTTATCCAAAGCCAAAATTATGTTGTTTGGAAATTGAGAAATTTATTCACATGCAAATTAGAAATTCATAAAATGTCCATTAAAAAGTATTTGGAAAACACAAACTGGAAACCACAGATCAAACACTTTTGTAACAAGATGGCAAAAACTTTATAAGCAGGGCACATCCTGAACAATGAAACACTGCAAGTGTTGCCACCATATTTAAATTGCTGTGTTCTAATCTGGGGTAACACTAACAAGAGTTCTCTAAAGAAATATGCAAAAAAGAATATTACATAATGTTTGGTATCGTGAACACAAAGGATCTTTTTTTAAAACCACAAGTTATGAAATTCATGGATTTGGTACAATTTAAAACCACACAGGTGATTTTCAAAGCAAGTCATAATATGCTTCCAAGTAATATTCAACATTTCTTTAAGCATTGAGAGAGAAGGTGTGACCTGAGAGGAAGATGCAGGTTGAAGCAGCCACGTGTTTGCAGCACTCTTAAAAACAGTTTGTGGAATGAGTTACACAAGGACATTAAACAAAGTGGAAATATTGCACAGTATAAGAATAAATCCAAGGAATACATATTTGATGGGTTTATATATTGGGGTTATGGTATACAGGGAGTGCAGAATTATTAGGCAAATGAGTATTTTGTCCACATCATCCTCTTCATGCATGTTGTCTTACTCCAAGCTGTATAGGCTCGAAAGCCTACTACCAATTAAGCATATTAGGTGATGTGCATCTCTGTAATGAGAAGGGGTGTGGTCTAATGACATCAACACCCTATATCAGGTGTGCATAATTATTAGGCAACGTCCTTTCCTTTGGCAAAATGGGTCAAAAGAAGGACTTGACAGGCTCAGAAAAGTCAAAAATAGTGAGATATCTTGCAGAGGGATGCAGCAGTCTCAAAATTGCAAAGCTTCTGAAGCGTGATCATCGAACAATCAAGCGTTTCATTCAAAATAGTCAACAGGGTCGCAAGAAGCGTGTGGAAAAACCAAGGCGCAAAATAACTGCCCATGAACTGAGAAAAGTCAAGCGTGCAGCTGCCAAGATGCCACTTGCCACCAGTTTGGCCATATTTCAGAGCTGCAACATCACTGGAGTGCCCAAAAGCACAAGGTGTGCAATACTCAGAGACATGGCCAAGGTAAGAAAGGCTGAAAGACGACCACCACTGAACAAGACACACAAGCTGAAACGTCAAGACTGGGCCAAGAAATATCTCAAGACTGGTTTTTCTAAGGTTTTATGGACTGATGAAATGAGAGTGAGTCTTGATGGGCCAGATGGATGGGCCCGTGGCTGGATTGGTAAAGGGCAGAGAGCTCCAGTCCGACTCAGACGCCAGCAAGGTGGAGGTGGAGTACTGGTTTGGGCTGGTATCATCAAAGATGAGCTTGTGGGGCCTTTTCGGGTTGAGGATGGAGTCAAGCTCAACTCCCAGTCCTACTGCCAGTTTCTGGAAGACACCTTCTTCAAGCAGTGGTACAGGAAGAAGTCTGCATCCTTCAAGAAAAACATGATTTTCATGCAGGACAATGCTCCATCACACGCGTCCAAGTACTCCACAGCGTGGCTGGCAAGAAAGGGTATAAAAGAAGAAAAACTAATGACATGGCCTCCTTGTTCACCTGATCTGAACCCCATTGAGAACCTGTGGTCCATCATCAAATGTGAGATTTACAAGGAGGGAAAACAGTACACCTCTCTGAACAGTGTCTGGGAGGCTGTGGTTGCTGCTGCACGCAATGTTGATGGTGAACAGATCAAAACACTGACAGAATCCATGGATGGCAGGCTTTTGAGTGTCCTTGCAAAGAAAGGTGGCTATATTGGTCGCTGATTTGTTTTTGTTTTGTTTTTGAATGTCAGAAATGTATATTTGTGAATGTGGAGATGTTATATTGGTGTCACTGGTAAAAATAAATAATTGAAATGGGTATATATTTGTTTTTTGTTAAGTTGCCTAATAATTATGCACAGTAATAGTCACCTGCACACACAGATATCCCCCTAAAATAGCTAAAACTAAAAACAAACTAAAAACTACTTCCAAAAACATTCAGCTTTGATATTAATGAGTTTTTTGGGTTCATTGAGAACATGGTTGTTGTTCAATAATAAAATTATTCCTCAAAAATACAACTTGCCTAATAATTCTGCACTCCCTGTATGTATATGATGAGCCTATAGTTGTGCTATTGCATAGAATGAGAATATTAATGTTGGTGATATTTTTCTATGCACAGCTGATTGTGTTTATATGCATGTACACATGTATTTGTATATGTACAGATACCGTTTTGGTTTGGAGATCGTAGATAAAGCTGCTGCTTCTTCCTGCTCCTGTTCAAACACCTTTTCTTTGCTTTCAAATCATTTTGTTTTCATGTTTTTCATTTTCTGTGTTTGTTTTGTTCAAATTTTAGATGTTTGAAAAGAAAGACACAAGATGTTCAGCTTTCTGGGGTTGTGTATCGGTGTATGGACACGCCGTCACTTATGATCTGAATGATAACACGGGACATGAAACATAGCTAATATAAATGTCCGCTGGTGTTTCTGGGATCTATTTGTGATTTCTGCTCGAAAACAAAGGATTTTTATCCTGTTAGGTAAGAAAAAAGATTTCAGATCTTCTTCGCTCATTTCGTTTACAGCAAGAAAAGAAGGAAATAGATATTCCATAAGTGCTGTTTAAGTACATATGATGTAGAATATTAGCACAATCCAGAGAGCTATGATTAGGTCCCTTTTTTGCTAAATAAGAGTATATTAGACCATTTATCAAGCAGAGAGGAAACAGTGACATGCCTTCCTCCTTCCATTCATCATGATTACAGCTGCATCAGCCCCAGTTTGTGTCTCAGGTCAGGAAGCTGTGAGAGCAGTTCTAGGCTCAAGGAAAAGGCAGGAAATCTCACATTTGATGGCGCATCACAAGGTCAGCACATGCATGTGATCCATGCACATCGAACGTGAATATACATGTTTAGTCCGTAAAAGCAGAGGCAGACAAACAGGGAACATGATGTTCCCCCTGAGGACACAACAAATAAAATCATGACTGATTATAGGAGCAGACACTGTCCTCAGGTAAAGGTAACACTGTGTCAGTAAACGCAGGTTTTTTAGCAGTAAATCATTGGGTGGCTTTTTTATTACACTAAATACAAATGAAAGCAATTTTTGAACTAAACGTTTGCCACGTCTCATTGTTTATTAACGTAGATATTAAAGTGTGATAACAGCGACTCCTACAGGACAGGTAAGGTAGTCTGTAGAACATCCTCAAATCGTGCTAAGGCATGTCAGTCTTGTGTTTCAGACTGAGCAGCAGCTAGCTGCTGACATTAGCTGCTGTTAACTTGTCCTGCAGCTTGAAACCAGGCGCCGTCGCTTTGAAGCATTGTCTAAACGACCTTTAATTAGCTTTGTGGAGGTTGGTGGTTTGATTCCTACATGCGCCGGTCTGTCCAGTCAAGAAGTCTGAGCTGCTCCTGATGTGTTCATCAATGCGTGAATGATAGAAAACAGAAAAAGGCGCTTGTATGAATGTGTGTGTGAGATATGCATATATAGGGGAGACCGGGGATAGTTGTAACGTGGGTCAGTTGTAACACTTCCAATTTCTCCAATCAGGGCTAAGTTTCAAATGATGTGACTCATCCTGTGCATGCCCAACTCAGTTCTGCTATCACATGTGAAAAATCAGCACATTTTGTCAAACACAGACAATTTAACACGAAAAAAAGTAATTTGTATGCCAAAAAGTAAGTTTTTCTACTTTATTTCAATTTCTAATAGCATTATCTGCTTTGCAGTTAAACTCATCAAACTTAAATTATGTTATTTGTATGTCTATGGGGATATATTCTGTGTAGGTCTTTAGTGCTAATGTTTTAGCCGTTGGCTGTAATGTTAGCTAGTTCATGGCTATAGGAGTCTGGGTCAGTTGTAACAGCAACAGTCTGGGTTAGTTGTAACAATAATGCAGATGTTACAACTTACCACACTATTACTTTAACTTATATTAAACAAGTTGGGGCAACGACATCAGCAGAGAGAGGTTCACTGGTCGCATTTGTATATGCGGTTAATGCCATTGGCAACACAATTCCTCCACTGTTTGTGTTCCCACACATACATTATGCAGACCACTGTGTCAGAGATGGACCAGTAGGAAGTACTGGTAGTGGAAATAAATCAGGATGGGTGCAAGAAACAGATTTCCTCATCTTTCTGAAGCACTTTGCAAACCACACCAAGGTAAGCCATGATAAAAAGTAATGGAATTGCGATGCTGGTGAACAACTACATTTTTTCAGCTTCATTGTTATGTTCAAAATTGGTGCAAGAGTTGTAGGTTATAATGCCCACTGAGCCAATGAGGCCAAACTCAAGGAAGACCAACCAAAATTAATGAAATATTCAGTTGCAGAAAATTCCATAATTTGTCTTTTTTGGGGGGTTGGAATATGTTCAAAAGCTAGATTTCTGCATTCTGTCACACACACACACACACAGACACACACACACACACACACACACAGACAGACACACACACACACACACACACACACACACACACACACATAGCTACATAAATGGCTCTAAGTGCATTCATGTGTTGAATAAACAAAGATTACATGTTAATGTTTTGTTAGTACCCTTATTTCATTGTGTTACATTTCACCCCAGGATATGTTACAACTAACCCAGACTATGGGGTTAATTGTAACATTTCACTCTTTGTGTTTGAGGCCATACCATGCAATGGGTAATTGTGCTGCAGAGAAAATAGCTGCACTATTTAATAGCAGAGACATGTAAATACTTTGCATTACATTTTGAATCCACTACCTTAAAAGAGCTCCAATTTACAGACAGAAATGTCAAAAATGTTACAACTATCCCCGGTCTCCCCTATATATCAGAAGATGGAGCTTTCCTCTGTTTCAGACCTGCTCTGTACATTAAGAGATAGCTTATGGAAAAACCTAGATCACTGGTGAAACCAAGATGCCTACCACCCATTGGCTGGAGCTCGTCCTCCTGTTGTAAAAAGTTAAACTGACCCTCACAAACCTCTGTCGCTAGCAGCGAAGATGTAGCCGCCAAAACTTCAGTCTGCAAAATAAGCCCGACTGTAGCCTGGATGCAGAAGTGACCGCTGCAGAGTTAAAGGCCGTGCATCACTCTGCTGTATCATAATGGCGAGTCACGAACGGCGGCTCAGGAATCGGCGCAGAAGCAGAGGAGAAGGACGCTCAGCCATCATGGCGGGTAAAATGACTTCCTGTTTGATGAAAAGGCGTGCTGAGGGTTTGGGAGGACTGTGATTGCCACGCAGAGGGCCAGACCATTATATCAGTGAATCTTTGTTAAGCAGCCCCTGAGAGCGGCTGACAGCATAATTAATCTTCCATATGAACAAAGGAGCCACTCAATAGTCCCGAGGACGCTTATTAAAAAATACTAAACACCCCCCATACCGCCCCCGGCTCCAAACAGAAAGAAGGAGAGCGGGTAAGGTTTTTGTTTGGCAGTGTGGTGCAGAGGGTTTATGGGACGAGAGGTGGAGGGCGGGTCGAGGGTGGAGGAGGGGACGGCGTGATGGCAGAATGATGGATAATTTCCTGAGACAGTCAGCGATATTAAACAACAACAAGCAAATAGTTTTAATTAGAAATGTGAGATTAGCACAATCTTTCCCTCATGTGAATATCCAACACACACACACACACACACACACACACACACACACACACACACACACACACACACACACACACACACGGCATGTCCTTGTCACATATTGTTCAGACCTGAGTGTGAAAACATGGTAAAAATATCAGGCTGGATGTGACAGAAGGTTCTGCACAAATTCATTTTCTCATGTTTAAAATGATTTATTTTACATTTTGATGCTAGGAACTCAAACAGAAAGAATAATTTAACGGCTTTTTGCAGTGAACGTGATGCAGCTACAGTGAACTCATGCATTCATTTCTTCCAGGCTGGACGACTGTGATTCATTATTATCAGGATGTCCTAAAAACTCCCTGAAACGCCTTCAGTTGATCCAGAACACTTCAAATCCTGCTCCTCACATACAAGGTCTTAAATAATCAGGCCCCATCTTATCTTAATGACCTTGTAGTACCATATCACCCTATTAGAGCACTTCGCTCTCGCTCTGCAGGCCTACTTGTTGTTCCTAGAGTATTTAAAAGTAGAATGGGAGGCAGAGCCTTCAGTTTTCAGGCCCCTCTTCTGTGGAACCAGCTTCCAGTTTGGATTCAGGAGACAGACACTATCTCTACTTTCAAGATCAGGCTTAAAACTTTCCTTTTTGCTAAAGCATATAGTTAGGGCTGGACCAGGTGACCCTGAATCCTCCCTTAGTTATGCTGCAATAGACGTAGGCTGCCAGGGATTCCCATGATGCACTGGGTGTTTCTTCTTCTTACTTCATGTTAGCGTTTGTCTTCTCTCTGCTGTAGGGTTAGGGTTATTCTCTGTCCTCAGCAGTGTTGCCACAGTTATTTTGAAACTATAATATATTACTGACAACTGATTACTCCTTCCAAAAGTAACTTAGTTACTTTATTGATTACTTTATTTTCAAAGTAACTAAGTAAGATTACTAGTTACTTTATTAGTTACTTTCAGAAGCTGCCAATAACAATCCCCACTGCCTCAACATCGACCGGTCACTTTATTGGAAGTGTATTTTAACAGTAATGTCAACAATATATCTCCACACATTTGAAGTTGAACTTAAAACTTTTTTCCTAACAGAAATACTTAAAAATAAAGACAGTCTTGTTACCTTACTTAACATAAATACTTTTTATAAAAAAAATAAGTTGACTTCATTTCACATAAATGCTTTTTTTAAATAAAGAATAAGAGTCTTTCTTGACTTCCCTTAAGATACTTTTTATACCATCCACATGTAAGCACTATTGTCCACTTTTGTAACTTTGGACTAATCTTGTGAACAAAAGAGACTGCAGGTCCAACTTAAATAAATTGCTTTACTTCCTTGCAAGTAATTGATTTAAGTTAATCTACTTGACAACTTTAATAAGTTTATTAAGTAACTTTGATAAACTTAATTCAATTACTTGTAAATAGTTATTTAAGTTGGATTTCCTGTGCTCTTTTTTTTCAGTATATTGTGTCATCGCATGTTATGGGGGAAACAGTAGAGTGGAGCAAGTAAACCAGTAGTTGCACCTCATTAACAGAAGCTTCTCAAACCTTTTGTCAGAAAGTTGATTTCTTTTAGGCGTGAGCACCAAATCATTCTCAGCCGAGAGGATTTCTGACAGATCTGAAAAAGTGACATCATCGTCTTTGGGGGTGGACTCTTCCTCCTCCGTCTCATCATTGGACTATATAATAAATTGGACTGGATAATAAACTTGAAAAACCTTAACAAAGTTGGATCCATTATCAGTAACTGTTGCAACTACTTTGTTGAGTAATCCATAAGAGGAGTGGATGTTTTCGATTTCTGTACCAGTGACATCATACGTGTGTCTACCACGAGTTCGGCTACGTGCTAATGCAACCTTGTGGCGCTCTAATGTGGTTCTACTGATCCAGTGGAACCTTACTCCCATACAGCTTCTGTTGTTAGCAGTCCAAATATCTGCGGTAGTTGAAACAAAGTCAGTCTCATTCAGTGAGGCCTTCAGATTTCTCTCCATTTCTGTAAACTCCTTCTCCAGGTAAGAAACAAAAGTCGTGCGGTGAGGCAGCTCAGCAATAACAGAGGTAGGGATCTTCTTTATTATGGCACGAAACGAGGGCGAGTCAACAGTGTTTATAGGTAGCATTTCTTCTACAATATACTGCACAACCAACTTCCTCAATTCTTCATCACTTACTGGTTTTTCACCAAAGTCCAACTTTTGTTGTTTGGGTGGTGTAGGACCTTCTGTGGAAGTCATGGCTCTCTGCTTCAGACCACTTGGTGGGACTCTCTCTGTGAGTTTGACTGTGCTGCGACTCCAAATTTTTCTTTAAGTTTGACGTAGTGTTTTTGAAGGTAGATAACACTTTTTCGCCAACACAGAGTGTACAACGAACCTTAATATTGAAATCTTTAGTTGACAGAAACTCAAAATAGTGACTATATTTCCAGCTAAAGAACGAACATCTCCCTCCCTCCATTGTTGTTTACACTTTTTTACGTCGCTGGCTGCTTGTGAGCGGGAAACGTGACCTGGTCACGTATGCGTTTGTCATCCACCGAGACGAAAAGTAGAAACCAAATCTTTTTGCTTAAAAAAAATACAGTGGTTTGGACAAGTAACTTTAATCTGATTACAGTTGTGGAAATAGTAACGCATTAGATTAGTCGTTACTGAAAAAGTGGTCATATTCAGTGTAATGTGTTACTAAGTAATGTGTTACTGGCATCACTGGTCCTCAGATACTGATCCTGGATCTTTTAAAGGTTTCTTCCTGTTAAAAGGAAGCTTTTCCTTCCCACTGTCACCAAGTGCTGCTTATGGGCTCTCTCTTTCATATTGTAGTGTTCTTATATATACACAGGAGCTTGAGACAGCTGCTGTTTTCAGTTGTCTAGCTCATCTAAACAGAATCCAGTGAAATCATTGATTCTTATTAACTGATGAAATGTCCAGCTGAGCTTTCACTGTGACATCATCACTTGAAACTGCACTTTAACTGTTGATGGAAGAAAAACCCTGCAGCCTTGACGTGAGCTGAGACGCTGCTGGCACAGTTTACTGCTCATCCTCATTGATCTGTGAATGATTAACAGCTGTTATCGTCTCTCTGTGGGACTGAACTGGATGCTTGTTAAGGGGGCGGAGTCCATTAAGTCTTCTGAAACAGGTCTCTTTCTCACACACAGACTCCCTGTTCTGGATCATTTCTGCAACCACAAAATTACGTTAATATATTCCCAGTGTTACTTCTGAATATTAATAAAATATCAATTATTAATTTTGCCTTTGGCATGGCGAGATCAACTAGTTTTAATTAGTGTACTGTACTCCTTCACAATTAAAAAATAACTGATGACCATACAGACGACCGTGACGTACTTTCTTGTTGTTGTCAACAGTGGCGCCGCTCTTCCTCCTTCTTTTCCTTTCGTGCCCGAAGCCATCGAGCCCCATTTTGACAAAGTGCAACATGAAAACAAGATAATGAGACGGATTCAGGGCTTTGGAGAACTGCAGAAGAAGAAAGACGGGACTCTAATGAGAAGGAAGAGATTCTGTTTCTGGTGATGCTGACTGACCTCGTGAAGCATCACCAGCAAGCCGCCATCAGGACAGTTTGTTTAATGTAGGAAACGCACAGCCCTTGCTGTGCTGACCATGACGAACTGGTAATGCTGTGATGTCAGCGTCTGTGCGAGGAGCAGGAAATCTGTCCATGTCAGTTCTGCTCCACAGAACTCTGATAACTGAATAACAACCCATCTGCCTCCTGCTCACAGCTGGTTACCTTTGTCCAGGTACTGGATCCAGGTACTGTTTTTTGTTGTTGTTGTTGAAGCTAAAGTTTCACATTCATGCACTGCACTCTTGCTGATGTTAGAATGTTAGAGTGATTCGTGCAGGTGCGGTAGAGGTGATGATGATGTTGCAGTTCAATTCAATTCAATTCAGTTTTATTTATATAGCGCCAAATCACAACAAAAGTCGCCTCAAGGAGCTTCATAGATACAGAGAAAACCCAACAATCATATGACCCCCTATGAGCAAGCACTTTGGCGACAGTGGGAAGGAAAAACTCCCTTTTAACAGGAAGAAACCTCCGGCAGAACCAGGCTCAGGGAGGGGCGGCCATCTGCTGCGACCGGTTGGGGTGAGAGAAGGAAGACAGGATAAAGACATGCTGTGGAAGAGAGACAGAGGTTAATAACAGATATGATTCAATGCAGAGAGGTCTGTTATGCAGGATGGCAAAAATTTGGCTGCTCGAACAGAAACTTCCATGATGCAGAACATTCTCATTGCCAATGCGTAACATACCAATGACTTGCCACGGCCCGAGGCGTCTCATAGTGTCGTGAGAGGAACCTTTCCGCATCCTTACGAGACGCTCCGGGTTCTCAGTTGAATCCAATAGAGAGCCACTTATGGCGTTAACACAGGCTTAGAGCAGAGACTCCAGCCGCCCATCCCAGCCCCAACATCAACCCTGTCAGATAGAATAGAATAGAATAGAATGCCTTTATTGTCACTATACAGTTGTACAATGAGATACAGAGCATCTCCTACTCAGTGCAAACATGCTGGGGGGCACAGTTCTGCAGCGCTATATACATATGGACAGTATTAACAGAGGGAAAAGATATATATATATAAAATGTACAGATATACAAGTCGGTTTAAAAAAAAGTAATATGTAATTTTACTTTATTTATGTGTTTTCCAAAGTGATTCATGATCAGAACGTAATACACATTTACATGTATAGATCCATTGCAAAAAGCTCTCATGCCGCTGAATACGTAACATACCGACAACTAGAAAATGCATGTAAAAAGAAAAATAAATTGTATAGAGATTATATAAAACTTAGAACAAAGCCTGCTGAAATGAAATATAAAGTTTATAAAAATAAGTTAGTATTAATTATCAGAAAGGCTAAGAAAGAGTATTATAATAAATTATTTTACAAAAACAAAAATAATGTTAAGGGTACGTGGAATATCTTAAAAAACATATTGGGTAATAAATATACATCTTTAAATGTACCTACTTACTTTAATAAGAAAAATAAGGTCGTGCGTGATATGAATGAATTGGTAAATGAATTTAATTATTTTTTTGTAAATATTGGGCCTAACCTGGCAAACTTAATTAGAAAACAGGATTATTCAGAATGGAAAGGAGATAGCAGAGTGGTACAGTCTATGTTTTTAGGGGAAATCACTGAAAAAGAAATCATAGCTATTGTAGCAGAATCTAAAAACAACACATCCACTGACTGTGATGGGTTAGACATGGTCATCGTAAAAAAGACCTTGGATTGTATAATCAAACCTCTCTGTTATATTTTTAATCTCTCATTTTATTCGGGTGTATTTCCTAACCGAAAGAAAGTGGCAAAAGTTATCCCTCTTTATAAATCAGGAGCCAGACATAGTTTTAATAATTATAGACCAGTATCATTGCTATGACAGTTTTCTAAGTGCTTGAAAGACTCTTTGCACAAAGATTTGATAGTTTCATTGAAAATCATCAACTGTTAAGCGAAAGTCAGTACGGATTTCGATGGAACAGATCAACAGCAATAGCATTAATGAATGAATACCGCAGCAATTTCCTAATGTTGTAAACCCGCTCAACATTTGGCAATAAAACCCTTTCTGATTCTGATTCTGATTCTGATTCTATTGAAGACATTTCATCAGCAACACATCATAATAAATATACTATAGGGGTATTCATTGATTTAAGAAAAGCTTTTGACACTCTGCAACACTCCATCTTGATTTCTAAGTTAAGAACTTATGGTGTGAGAGGAATAGTATTGAACTGGTTATTTAGATAATAGGTTTCAGTATGTGCAGTGTTTAGGCGACTCATCTGATAGAATGAAAATAGAATGTGGGGTCCCTCAAGGTTCTGTTTTAGGACCAAAACTTTTTCATTTATATATAAATGACATTTGTGATGTGTCAAAAAATGTTACATTTTGTTTTGTTTGCAGACGATACAAATTTTTATTGTTCCGGAGAGAACTTGAAAGAATTGGCTAAAAGTATGGTTATTGAAATGAAAAAAATTAAAAAATGGTTTGATGTAAATGAGTTATCACTGAATTTGGAAAAAACAAAGTTTATGATATTCGGAAACCGTGTAAAGGAGGAAGAGATAGTATTATCTATAGAGGGAGTATTAATTGAAAGAGTGACAGAATTCCGTTTTCTGGGTGTAATAGTGGATGACAAGTTAACATGGAAATCACATATTGAACATGTTAAAAAAAAGTTGGCTAAAAGTGTTTATATTCTGGGTAATGTTAGATATATATTAGATTGCAAGACAATGAGAATTGTCATGGTCCCTGTGCCTCCCCGGCCAGCCCAGTGTGGCCACAAGTGTTTGTTGTTTTTCTCTCGCTCTTGTCCGCTCTCCTGAGGGAAAAACAACAGACACCGCCGTTATGGCACCAACTCCAGCAGGCATACACTGACCAGTACTTTAAACACTGACATGGAGTCTAACTCAACGATCCTGCGCCGGAGGAAGCTCCATCGCTCTGTTAAGTAGCTCCCCCGACGAGCCTGATCAGAAGCAGGTGTGTGAGAACCTAGGCGTGACCGGCAGCCGGCAGGGCCACGCCCATCAGGTCTGCAGGTGGCTGTCCTTCATCCCTCAGCCACACCCGCAGACACCCCCACGTACACACACCAGCATGGAACACAAGAGCACAGTGCAGCAAACATACATCCAATACAATAATAATAATAATAATAACAACAACAACAATAACAGCAATAGTAATACTAAAGGTCCACACTGCTCACGGACCCCAAGTCCCCGGAACCGGGTCTGTGACAACATACGTGACTAATATGAAACCATTATATTTATTACAGAAGAGAGTGCTCCGAATTATGCATAATGTTAAATATAGAGAACACACTAATAATTTGTTTATAAAATCGAAATTGTTAAAACTAGAAGACATAGTGAAATTACAGACTTTAACTATTATGTTTAGGGCAAAAAATAAAACACTACCTCTTAAGTTACAAAGTTTATTTGTATTGTGTTCAGAAAATGGGGACGGCAGAAGGAAGTTTTATTTTAAGCACCGGTTTGCTCGAACCACACAAAGGCAAATGTGTCCAACAGTCATAGGCATAAGAAACTGGAATTCTCTCAGTGATCATCTTAAGTGTTGTATAAATGTTTCTCAATTTAAAATCTGCTATAAGAATAAAATGATAAACCAATATGAAGAAGTTGAAAAGAATAGAATTTAATTGTAGAAAAATGATCCTTTTAGTTTGATATTTAGTGGTATTGCTCATTGTTGAGTATATTGTTCTGTTTGCTTTGTTTTGTTTTGTTATGTGCAGAAAATTGTCATAGTGTAATTTTGGTTGCCTACTTGTA
>NW_024582926.1:247262-257209 GCF_018398535.1 Haplochromis burtoni
GTCTCTCCTACCTGTCTGCCTGGGCGGAGCTCTGATTGGGCTCCTGCCCTTGGCCCACGCACCTGCAGCTGATCTCGAGCGAATTGCAGTTCTCTGGCTCTTAAGGCTGGGGCTCTGAGCTATTCGTCGCTGGAATATTGAGTAACTCTCGTTAGTATTGCCTGGCTTCCTTGCGATTCTACTGTTCCCGTGTTTGCCTTCGACTTACCCTCGTCTGTGTAAACAGGTTTACCTGGATCAGCCCTTTTGTGACCCCTGGACCCCGTGAGTAGGAGAGTGAGCTGCTTGTGTGGAGACTGTTTGGACGAGGAGCAGAGCGAGTGCGAAGAAGTGTGTCTCCCCAGCCTATTGATCCCCGGGACCCTGGTGTTTCCCCCCCTTCACGTGTATATAGTGCACCAGTGTGATTAAATCTCTCTCTTTTTTATCACAGATAGGGGGCAGGTATCAATAAGAATTTATTCTTCTTCCTGCTCCTTTTCATGCATGGAAACAGTGTTACTTTAATTGAAAGGAAGATTGTGTATGGGAATGCATTACTGCTGTGTGTGAAACAAAAATTAAAATAAATAAATAAATAAATGTCACACAGCGTCAGTACAGTATGTGGCAAGTCGGGATGAGACCGTGTTGCGGGATGCCACCTTGGTGTCATGGTTCTGGTGGATTATACCTGAGCTTTTGTTTTATTGCCTTCCTTGTGTCGTGCTGGCTGGAACTGGGGACTGGATGCTCTTTGACTTCTATTAGTGAAACAGAAAAAAAAAAGAAACAGGAGAAAATGACATCCAGAAGCACAGGATTCATGACACAAACACACCCAGATGAGGAAGCAGAGAAGAAGAGTTTGAACCCCCCTAATGGTGTTGGCATGAGATTTGAGAGTTTAATATTGCATGCGGATGGATTTTTTTTCCCTTTTTGTGCAATTGACCAACATGACATGCCTAACTGTATAAATGGGTTGCTTTATGATGATAAGATCACTGGCTAATAAGATATTTATGTGACACGCTGACAGATCCATCTCCTTCCTTCCCTCTTCTTGCCATCTTCATGCCTCGCTGAGCCGGTGAGGATCACACTCAAATTCTCCAAATGGGGTCGTTAAATGGAGAGGAAATTTAATAAATTAATACTTCTTTTTCATAGAAGGGGCTAAAGAAGAAAGATAGGAAGAGAGGGAAGGGAGAGAAGTTTATAGTCTTGACAAATAGCCCGAGTGGCAGAGTGTTTATAATCTTTTCTCCTTTTTTGTACTTCAGTCATTCATTTTGTCCTCGCCTCATCTCAAATCCCTTCTGGGTATTTTCACATGGGTGTCTTGGGAAAGGTGTCACACTTGTCAGGCTGAAGCTTAAATGAAGATCTTGTAGTTTTTATCATTATGACAAGCAGGGCCAGTAAAGATAAAACAAAAACATTTTTCAAAGGGAATTTTGTGAACGTCACTCACAGCCACATTTCCTGTAAGCTGAATGTTTGCTGACCTACTACACATTTCATGATCTAATCAAATATTTAGCTGTTACGGCATCAACGTGTCCAAACTCAAGCTCTGAAAGCTGCAGTTTGTTTGACATCCAGCAGAGGCAGCAGTGAGTCAGTCCCCATAGACTTCCATGTTAAAACTTTACATCAGAAATAAACATGTTTATGGCCTGATGTTACGGCCAAAAGGCCAAACCGGCTGTGTGGACTCGAGAGCAGACATCGACAGAGGCAAAACCCGACGTGAAAATAGTGCTTCATTTACAGTGGTGCACAAAGGCAGTAGTAAACAATAGTAGACAATCCCGATAAAGTTGACTATGAACTATGAGCTAAACTTGAGACAAGTAATCAGAACTATGAGCTGTGACTAAGTCCATGAACAGGTCCAGGGGAGGAAGAGGGGTAGTGGAATACAGAGCCAGCATTGCAGGTGGAGAACAACTTGAGAGGGGTACCGCTCGATGAGTTGTGATCCAAAATGAATCTGGAGGCAGGCAAGTCGTATGCCGTGGCGAAGGAAGTGTAACCAGTTTTGCAGAACATCAGCGTCCAGATCAAGGTAGTAGATGAAGACACAGATGAAGAAGTATTGTCTGCAAGTACAGGGAGTGCAGAATTATTAGGCAAATGAGTATTTTGTCCACATCATCCTCTTCATGCATGTTGTCTTACCCCAAGCTTGATAGGCTCGAAAGCCTACTACCAATTAAGCATATTAGGTGATGTGCATCTCTGTAATGAGAAGGGATGTGGTCTAATGACATCAACACCCTATATCAGGTGTGCATAATTATTAGGCAACGTCCTTTCCTTTGGCAAAATGGGTCAAAAGAAGGACTTGACAGGCTCAGAAAAGTCAAAAATAGTGAGATATCTTGCAGAGGGATGCAGCAGTCTCAAAATTGCAAAGCTTCTGAAGCGTGATCATCGAACAATCAAGCGTTTCATTCAAAATAGTCAACAGGGTCGCAAGAAGCGTGTGGAAAAACCAAGGCGCAAAATAACTGCCCATGAACTGAGAAAAGTCAAGCGTGCAGCTGCCAAGATGCCACTTGCCACCAGTTTGGCCATATTTCAGAGCTGCAACATCACTGGAGTGCCCAAAAGCACAAGGTGTGCAATACTCAGAGACATGGCCAAGGTAAGAAATTTCTGTCAAACAAAGCTGTATGACACGTTTCCAGCTGTTAGTATCATGGTTGCTAGGCAACCTGGGCAGCGCACGGAGGCTAGATCGTCCCATTTCACAAGCCTCGCACTTCCGGCCTTAGCGGTCTTTAAGTACGCGGCCCTTGAGGATCGTTGAGACTGCGTACCTTAAGGCTGCAGACTTTGCATTGAGTTTTTCCTTTCCAGTCACCTTTCTCACTCACTATGTGTTAACAGACCTCTCTGCATTGAATCATATCTGTTATTAACCTCTGTCTCTCTTCCACAGCATGTCTTTATCCTGTCTTCCTTCTCTCACCCCAACCGGTCGCAGCAGATGGCCGCCCCTCCCTGAGCCTGGTTCTGCCGGAGGTTTCTTCCTGTTAAAAGGGAGTTTTTCCTTCCCACTGTCGCCAAAGTGCTTGCTCATAGGGGGTCATATGATTGTTGGGTTTTTCTCTGTATGTATTATTGTATACAATATAAAGCGCCTTCAGGCAACTGTTGTTGTGATTTGGCGCTATATAAATAAAATTTAATTGACTTACTAACGGAGTGTCCTTGTCTCTACAGGACCCATACCCTGACATAATCTTTAACAACAGAAAAGAAGAAGAAAAAAAAATCAGTTTTCTTTTTGATGTTTATTCAGCTGTGTGAAAACTTTAATCTAAGCCAAACTGATTTACTCAGGAACAAATAAAACACTGAGAAAAGCCAAACAATACAATTTTTAATGCATCTAAGTGACTTATGTATCATGTTCAACCTGATTAGCAAAAGACCGTGGGGGGTCTGAATACGATGTGCCTGGAATTCGCTGTTCTTGCCGGCTAACAGACGTCTCCGAAAAAGTCGGTGCACTTTTGCAAATATGTGATGTCTTGATAAACAAGCAGATATTTGAAGTTTACACAGCTACATTCTCACCTGAAAATAAGTTTATTTTGTGACCCAGAAAGAGTAATATTTCAAACTCTCTGCACTCCTCCGCCATTGCTGCGTATTTTTATATTATTATAAACATTTTATAAGTAATAATTTAATAAAGTATTGAAAAGAGTAATATTCAAACTAAATAGCTGCCACCATTGTTGGAAACGGCTGGGCCACGCTATGACTTCGGGGATAGGTTGGGCCACAAAGGATACACCCGCTCCTGTGTATATATAAGAACACTACACCCGACCCAGCAGCCGTTGAATTGGGACAGCCTTCGTTGAGTCGCTGTGAAGTAATTGGCCTTCAAATGCCTCCAAAGGATGCGGTCCCTGAATTGAGAAACAGCCCCTTATGCCTGATCATTTCCCCCCGATAATACAAGAAAACTTTTATAACTTACCTGGACTAAAGTTTGCATTATTAGGGGCATGGCCTCTTTGACTGACAGGTGGATGCTAACACAGGTGACTGTAGCTGCTAGCTATCTGCTAGTTTTACCTGAACTGGACGTCTGGACCGTGTTTGTGCTGTTGGAGCCTTCTGGAGACTTTTAATGACATCATGTGACCAATAATATGGCTGCTGTGAGCTCACTGTACTAACAGACCGTCCAAGAAGCCAGAGCTCCAGTTTTAGGGCAGAAATTTAAGCATTTCAACTGGATGTTACTGAGCACTAATTAGCAGGTATTGCTCTCATACAGTGTGAATGCAGACTGATAGCTAGGCTAGCTAGCTTTAGCTAATAACGCAGCTTTTTTTTAATGTGTAAAATTGTTAATTTTTTGGTGGTGGTGTTTTTACGTCCAGGGGCTGCAGGTTACAGAGAGAATTAATACATGAACTGCTTGGACATCAGTAGGTACTCACAGCTCCACGCTCATATACAAATATATATAGAGAGACATCCACAGGGCCCAGTTAGCCAAAGAGAGCATGCATGAGTGAGACAGCCTGTGTGGTTCGATGTTTGACTGCAGGCCTTCTATCAGCTCCTGTGTGACATCTACAACGACACATGTGACACGAAAACACACTGAGCCAACATGGCCATGCTAATTAACTGCATGCTGGTAATGAAGAGCTCTGACGAGCCAGCGTCTGATGAGTGATAATTTCCATATGTAGTAGGGCACCTTCTGACCCCTCCTTTTAGTTCCACAGTTCTGGTCACAAACAAACATCTGAACAATCCCCACAAACAGAAACAGCCTCCTACACATCTGCTTTATCTGCTCACTCTTTGCACAGGAACTTCTTATTTCCACCACCAAATCAAGCTGCAGCTAATTTTTAAAGTTAAATCTTATTTAAAGCACAGTACAGCTTCCTTGGAATGATTACATCCAAAATCCAAAAGTGGTCCGTTAAGGGCTATAACCCCCAAACTGTCCAGACTTTTTTTCAGAGTGTGTATGCTGCAATACTTTGTAGTGTCACAGGTTATGTTAGGGTTATGTTAGAGATATCTTGGATGTGTTGAAATGAGTGGAAGAGGGACATTCTGGAGAGAGATCCAAAGAAGAACACAGGAGCAGTGCTGAAGTGAGGTACAGGAAGGTATTTACAGGATATTTCTTGAACTTATTTTAATTTTGAGCTGACACAAATATCTTCATGTATCAGCTCATCTGGAGATCAGTGTTAAGTTAATGGTGAAGAAGAAACCATTGCTCATTGCATCATGGGAAGCCCTAGCTGCCTTACCCTATTGCACTGTAACTAAGGGAGGATTCATTATTCATCCTGCATAATAATGAATTACAGTCGTCCAGCCTGAGAAGTAATAAATGCATGAACTAGTTTTTCAGCGTCCTCTGAGACAGGATATTTCTAATTTTAGAGATGTTGCCAAATGGAAGAAAGCAGTCTTACATATTTGTTTAATATGTGCGTTGAAGGACATGTCCTGGTCAAAAATGACTCCAAGGTTCCTCACAGCGTTACTGGAGGCCAAGGTAATGCCATCCAGAGTAAGAATCTGGTTAGAACCATATTTCTAAGATTTTCAGGGCCGAGTACAATAACCTCAGTTTGATCTGAATTAAGAAGCAGAAAGTTAGCGGCCATCCAGGTCTTTATGTCTTTAAGACATTCCTGCAGTTTAACTAATTGGTGTGTGTTATCTGGCTTCATGGACAGATAGAGCTGGGTGTCATCTGCATAGCAGTGAAAATGTATGCTATGTCTTCTAATGATGCTGCCTAAGGGAAGCATGTATTATGAGGCTCAACAGAGCTCTGACTGTTTGTCAGCCTGGCTACAGTGCTGAAGAGAAACCTGGGGTTGTTCTGATTTTCTTCAATCAGTGACGAATAGTAAGATGTTCTGGCTTTGCGGAGGGCTTTCTTATAAAGCAGCAAACTATTTCTCCAGGCTAAATGCATGATCCTCTAAATTTGTGACACGCCATTTCCTCTCCAGCTTACGAGTCATCTGCTTTACGTACGGTATTTGAAATCTCCGAACCACGGAGTCAGTAATTGCAAAGACAGAATTTCTTGGAGAAGGTAAGTGATTTTCAATTGTCAGTAAAGTTTGACAAAACAATTATTTAAGATTAATTTTTATGGTTTTTATTAGTTTATTTGTTTTTATTAGTTATCTATGATTTAGATCATTTCATTACAGATTGTGATGGCAAGCCACACATGGTAAGCTCCACACCTCACCACCAGTTGATTCACTGTAGTTTACTTTGCAGTCACTACTTTAATATATTCTACTTATTGTTAAATACCTTCACCAGCACATAAACTGCCCCACCCGGGGCACTAGGACATTAGACCATTGCTACACCCCATTAAAGAACTGTTAAAAGGCTCAGCCCCTGCCGGCATTTGAAAAATCGCACCATGCCTGCTTACAAACAAAGGCTAAAGCAGCAACCACCAATCAGGAGGGAGGTCGCTCGCTGGACGGACCAATCGTGGCCGCGCTGCAGGACGCACTGGATGACGCAGACTGGGACATGTTTCGGCGCAGCTCTGATGACATCAACATGTTTACGGAAGCGGTTGTGGGATTTATCGGGAAACTAGCGGACGACACAGCAGAAAGAACTATCATCCGAACGTTTCCCAACCAGAAGCCGTGGGTGGATAAAAACATCCGCGACGCTCTGAGATCACGCACCGCTGCCTACAATGAAGGGCTTCCGGTCTCCGGTAATATGGACCTATACAAGGCTGCGTCCTACAACGTGCGCAGCGCGGTCAGAAAGGCAAAGCGGAGCTACGGGGAAAAACTAGAGTCACAGCTACGACAGTGCGACTCTAGGAGCCTGTGGAAAGGACTGCGGACTATAACGGACTATAAACGACCAGCTTCTTCAATGATGAATGCAGATGCTGTCATGACCCTGTGCCTTCTCGGCTGACTCTGTATGGCTACAAGTGTTTTTGTTGTGCTGCATCTCTCTCTCTCTCTCCCCTGCACTGCGCTCTACCGGGGCGGAGTCATGACGGCTCCAGCCCCTGGCTCGGACACCTGCAAGCAATCATCTCACTCACTTCTTAAGGCGGCTGCTGAGAGTGCTTCCTCGCTGGATTATTGTGTAACACTCGTCAGTGTCATCACCTATCTGAGCCTTTTTCTGAGTTTCTGTCGTGCAACTACTTACCTGCCTTTCCTCTCTGTGCCAGGATTCTCGCCAGCCTGAGGACCGCCGTTGGTGAGCTAAAGCAGGAGTCCGAGCTACCTGAGCTTCAGTGGATTTTGTACATAGCCCTCTTCTTCCCGTGCCTGTGCTTCCCGGAGACCCCCTTCCTGTGCCCCCTCACCTGTATATATTCGCACCTGGTGTCTGTGTGTGTAAATAAAAACGTGAACTTTAGTGACGGTCTGACTCCGAGTCCCTCCTGAGCCTGACAGATGCTTCACTGGCTGATGAGCTGAACACGTTTTACGCTCGCTTCAACGCCGCAGCAATTAAAACAACAAACGGCTGTGCGCGCTCAGAGTGCACCAGTGAAGAAAATGCATTCATCATCACAGAGCATGCCGTGAGGAACACCTTCAGGAGGGTGAACACCAGGAAGGCAGCAGGACCAGATGCAATCCCTGGCCGGGTCCTGAGAGCCTGCGCTGACCAGCTAGCACCGGTGTTCACGGAGATCTTCAACCTCTCCCTGGCCCAAGCTGTGGTTCCCACGTGCTTCAAACAGTCCATTATTGTCCCTGTTCCAAAGAAACAACAGCCCGCTTGCCACAATGACTACCGTCCAGTAGCACTGACTTCAATTGTGATGAAGTGTTTTGAAAGACTGATGAGAGATCACATCACTTCTTCACTTCCTGCCACCATCGACTCACTTCAGTTTGCTTACCGGACTAATCGTTCCACAGACGATGCCATATCTCACCTGCTCCACACATCCCTGAGTCACCTGGACACTGGCAGAGGGAATTATGTTAGGATGCTGTTCGTGGACTACAGTTCAGCATTCAACACAATAATTCCCTCTAAGCTTTTCACCAAGTTGACGGATCTAGGACTCAGCTCATCACTGTGTCAGTGGATCCTCAACTTCCTCACAGACAGACCCCAATCAGTGAGGGTGGGAAAACAAGTCTCCCCCTCCATCTCACTCAGCACTGGAGTGCCTCAGGGCTGTGTTTTAAGCCCCCTGCTGTACTCACTGTACACTTATGACTGTGTAGCCACATCCGACACCACCTCCATTGTCAAGTTTGCTGACGACACTGCTGTTGTGGGCCTGATCTCCGACAACATCGAGACGGCCTACCTGGAGGAGATTAGGAACCTGGAGACCTGGTGCCAGGAGAATAACCTCCTCCTAAACATCAGCAAGACTAAGGAGCTGATCGTGGACTTCACTACAAAGCAGGCGAGGAATTACAAACCCCTCATCATCAGTGGCACGCCAGTGGAGAGAGTGGACAGTTTCCGATACCTGGGTGTCCACATCACTCAGGACCTGTCATGGTCCTGTCACATCAACACCCTGGTTAAGAAAGCCCGTCAGCGTCTCTTCTTCCTCAGAAGACTTAGAGACTTCCATCTGCCACTGAAGGTGCTCAAGAACTTCTACTCCTGCACCATCGAGAGCGTCCTGACGGCAAACATCTGCACCTGGTTTGGGAACAGCACCAAGCAGGACAGACGAGATCTGCAAAGAGTGGTGCGCTCAGCCGAACGCATCATTCAATCAGAGCTCCCTGACCTGCTGTCCATCTACACCAAGCGGTGCAAGTCCAAAGCTAGGAAGATTATGATGGACCTCTCCCATCCCAACAATGGACTCTTCTCACTGTTGAGGTCTGGGAAGCGCTTCCGCTCCCTTAAGGCCAAAACAGAGCCCCAGGCTATTCGGGCGCTGAACCAGGTGTAGGACTGGACTCTCACACACATCACATCACCACACGCACTCTGGTTTTTCTTCATGCACACTTCCTATAATTTATAATCTCTTTCTGCTATTTGCACATTTTTACTGTAAATTTCTAAGTTAAATCTGTAAATTTTGTAATAACCTGTAAATTGTAAATACTGTAAAGACCCAAGTCGGCACTTAAAGACAAAAGTCAGAGAAGGCAAAGACGGCATACACTCAAAAAAATGAAACGTTGACTTTAATTAAAATTATTTTGTCAACAGGTTCCACGAAATTGAATTATGTTAGTTTAAAGCAAAAATCTTTAGTTCATCTAATTTAAAAAAACTACTTAAGATTAACAAGACATATTTAAGACTAACTAAATCAAGTTATGTTGTATGAACATAGATGATATATTTTCAGGTTAGATAGTTTAGATTAGTTACTTCAACACATTTCTTATTTGTGGCAGTAAAATGTTAAATTTAAGTTAGATTAATTCAAATATTATATTTTCAGCCACCTTGTGCTTTATTAATTAGTTTTACATAAATCTATTTTGTCAACAGGTTCCACACAAATGAATTAAGTACATCCAACTTATTTTTTAAAATTTATTTTATTGCCAACACATTCAGTGAGCATTTGTGTAAACCCAGTCCAAAATAAAACACAACAGCTCATTAGGGTTAGTAATTAACAGTATGTAGACAGATGCAACATCAAGACTTTAAATTAAATGTCTGTATCTACCAGAAATAGAAGAAAAAAAACGCATTGAAGATCACATAACACATTGATAAGATGACACTTGAGTTATGCACATGTGATGCTAGTAAGGTCTGTGAGTGTTTTTTTCTTTTAGTGTCTAAAATGGATAGCAAAGTTGCTATTTGCAATGATTGCTTAGGGTCAGTCCAGTAACACAATGCCAATGAAGTGCTTTCCTTTAACAATGCAAAGTGAAGTGTCCACCTCAACAGCCACAATTTAAAAAAAATTATGTACAACAACAATAATAATA
>NW_024582926.1:288203-302135 GCF_018398535.1 Haplochromis burtoni
GTTATGTTATGTTTGAGTTCAGCATTAAAGCTGTTTTGGTTTAAGTTTGTCTCTGGAGTCTGCACCTTGGGTCCTATTCCTGTCCGCACACAGCCGACACACAACAATAGCAACTTGAAATGCTCCAAAAAATGTCTCCACAGCATGTAAAAATATAATATAAGCTTTGGCGGATTTGGTTCTATAGTGAGTCTTAAAGGGTTAAAGAATGTTAGCTACCGCTCACCGCTCATCTGCAGGCTTTATTTAAATGGAAAAACTTCCACAACAAGAACCAAATGGGACAGGCAAAAAACAAAAACAAAGATCAAAGCCACAGATTTAGTTGTAAAAATGTTCAACTCAAGGCTCCGCAGGCCAAATCTGGCCCTTCAATAATCCAAATCCCACCTATCAGTTTATGTTCATTTAGTCTCATGTAGTCTCACGGTGAAGTCATTGATAGTCTTGTAGCCCATTTCAGGCTTATGCAGGTTTACAAACCCTGACACGTTTGACAGACTCACCCATGGTTGAAGAAACTGAAATAATTTTCCATTGGTCCTTCAGTGTGGTGCAGGCATCTTGCACACTGAGCAGAAAGAAAGCCCAAAGCACAAAGTTTCCACCTCTGTGCCTTACTGTGGGGATGCTTTTCTTTGGGTCATACTCAGCATTTCTCTTCCTCAAAACACAGCGGGTCGAGCTGATCTGACCATAGCACTTTCTCTGAAGCCTTCTCTGAATGTCCTTCAGGTGGGCCTGTCTTCTTGAAGATTTCCATCCATTATGGTGTTCTTGGTGACACTGCCTTCAGATCAAATCAAATCAAATCACTTTTATTGTCACGTCACATGTGCAGGTACACTGGTACAGTACATGCGAGTGAAATTCTTGTGTGCAAGCTTCACAAGCAACAGAGGTGTGCAAAAATACAATAACATAAAACAAGCAAAATATAAGAATGGGTACATCTGAGAGTAATAAATATATGTACAATATAAGAGTGTATGTATTACTGGATGTGTATACTAAATATGTTTTTCTACGCATGTGTGTGTGTGTGTATACATATTTTACAAATTAAATAGAGTAAACAATAAATAAAATATACAGAGGTTGGTAGTTGGACATGTGCAAAACAAGTGGCATTTATATACAGTGTGGAGTGCATAATGTTGAAGTTCCAGTAGTAAGGGTGAAGTATTCAGCAGTCTAATGGCCTGGTGGAAAAAGTTGTCTCTCAGTCTGCTGGTTCGGGACCGGATGCTGCAGAACCTCCTTCAAGCTCTTCCCATGTATTTTGGACTGATCCACCACCTTTCTCACAATCATCCTCACCCCATCTTGCACAGAGCTCCAGACTGATAGCGACTGATGGTGATTTTATATTTCTTACATGTCTGAATAGTTGCACTGTTACACTTATAACCTTCTCACCGAGCTTCTTGCTGATGGCCCAAGCAAAGTGTGAAGTGAAGTGCATGCATAAGTTGACTCAGTATAAGTGCATCACAAACACAGTATTAAATATTTTACACAATCATTGCAACAGTCACATCTTCCTTTATGTTTTTGGACATTTTAAATAAAGTCAGATAAACTATTTGTGCCCTGCTTTCTTCTCCAATGTCATAGCAGCTCATAAGCCACCTTTGTCTCTAAACACCATTTATCATAATGCTGTATTTCAGTAATGAAACTTCAATGCCATTAATTAAATGGGCATGGTTCATTCCCAGCACTCTTAATGGAAGCAGAGAACACTGATAGAACAATCGACAGAAATTATAATTCTGTTTAAATATGATTTCAGCTCCTGTTTTATTCTAATTACAGACCAATCATGTGACGTAATGGGCATTTATCAAATTTGTCACATTTGCAGGCGTCCTGGTAATCAGCTCACCCTGACCTGCTGCTGCAGATGAGGAATAAAAGGGGAGCTGCAGTGACGTGCAGATTACAGTACAGGTTCAGTATTGTGGAATCTGCGCAGATTAAAGGCCATTGTAACCATTTTTAAATGCTTTAAAGTAACTAGAATCATTTTAAGGTTATTGTCACGTTTTTCAGGGAACCCTTTTAAGTGTGAAACCAGTCCTAGAAATGATGCCCTAACGTGACTCATTTATTGAGCCTGATGAGAAACACAATCACTGCCTCCATCATGTCCACAGACAGAATGCGTGAAGGTCAGTGTGTGGGCAGTGCCCCCGTCACACTCTGATAATTAATAAAATAATTAATTATAGTGTCATTCTAATTAATAATATACATCAGAACTTCAGGACAGTTATATAAATAAATAAATATATAATCAGAGTCTGTACAGTCAGTTTCTCTTTCAAATTAATGTGACTCTTGCAGTCGCTATTCAAAGGTTAACACCTGTCCATGGATCACGCACACTGACGTGCAGACTTACATATTTAGTGTGACGTATCCTTATCAATGTTCGGATTAATGATCATTGCAAATTATGCCTCTTGAAAAATGTCTTAAAATGGACTTTATGCCTGTTGTGTGTGTGCTGATGCTGAGACAGCAGTGTAGAAAAATCACATCAAAAATCATATTTGTTATTTACCATTTTTAATAAGAACAGGTTTAAAAATTCCAAATAAATCCTCTGCTGAACACTTCAGCTATTTAAAGGTCCTGACATGTTGGGCTGATAATAGACATGGGCAACGCTGATGACACGTGTAATGTCAGATGCCACTGACTCATCAAAAATGAGCAAAAAGAAGGCTTGAAATAATTTTTCATGTTTTATATTTTATATCCTGAAAGGCTAACAGTGAGTGTAGATTTATAAAAATAAATGCACAGATCTTAATTTAAAATGTGTGGATGTTCAACCCATCCTTCCCCTCTGTCTTAGTGACGAGCCTCAGACGTGACACTTGGATTCAAAATGAGGAAGAAGGCTTTCCTGCTGCTGTTTTGCTCCGTATCATTTTTCTTTCCTTGCCAACAGAAAAAGGCAACCTCAATTTGTGTCAAGTGTCCCTTTAAGACGTTGAGATTAAAGCTGTAAAGTGGCGTCTGTCAAGGGGGCCTGATGCCCTCGGGCCCCCCACTAACATCTGAGAGCTACCGTGGTGTTGCTCAGTATCATCTCCTATCACATCACGTCAGTGAGAGCAGACGGGCAGCCGTCACCGAGCTGACAGCACCGATTCACATCAGCTGAGCTTCATCCACATCCGGCCTCGATCGAAGTTGACTCCGTGCCTTTTTGAGCCCAAACGTGGGTATCCAATCCAATGTGTGTCACACGAGTACCGAGGGGGGATGAGACACTGATGTCTGGCAGTTTATGATAAAGACAGGATGATGCTACAGACACGAAAAACTCTGATGTTTGATCTGTTGCACAGAAAACAGAGAGAAAAAAAGAAAGAAAAGAAAAGTCAGTCACTAATCTGATGCAGCGCTGAGCGAGAATACCATCAATCATCACCAATCCGTTTTCATGTTTAACCTACACGGGGAAAAACTAAGCTGCTGTACCTGACTCTGATTAATCCTAAAACAATCCCAAAATGTCAAAAATTAGAAGATTAAGTAAAGCAGAAATTCTTTAAATGTATTTTCTGTTTCCAAAGTTTGCTTTAATCAAAAGTATAAGAAGAGAAGAGATGATTACACATTCAGTCAGAGCTCCAGTCTGAAGTTGAACCAATAACAAGGGTTTCTTTCATGTCAGCAATTATTTTCAGAGGTAGAAAGCTTCAGACAGTAAAAGAAATGGTGGAAGGTGATGCTCATCATGCAAACTCGTAGATCTAAATCTGTGAAGTGTTTGATTTGAGCCAAAGAGGAGCAGACAGGAACTGTGTCAGAGATTTTTAATGTCACACCGACATCAGTGACGAAACCTCGAGAACCCCCGAACACATCTCTGTCTTTTTCAGGTCCATAGTTTGGTTCCTGGACTCTGCTGAAGCAGTGCTGCATGACTCACAGTGCCAAATAATCCTTTTTTACCAGCCCCTCCTCTGTTGTAGCGCCTCTTCCCTTAAAAGACAACCTTCCTATGATTGGCAGCCACTTGTGATTCTGATATAGCGCGTTTCTACCCCCACCCATACTCTGATCAGGGATCCTAAACGTACACTAAAATCATTATTAGAAACTCTGAGAATATTTAATGTGAATGCAGGAAAAGGAGAAATATGGCAGAAAGTGAAGAGAAACACTAAAGGTCCACTTTAGGAACATCGACAGCAGGACTTTGAGCTGAATCATGAATCATTAGTCTCAGGACTGAGGAAGTTAAAGAAGTCCAGATGTTTCACAAGGTGTCCAAGCTAAACTGCATGGAGTCCCTGTCTCGTGTTATTCAGGTAACATCAACTGCTGGTCTGTTTGTAAGGCATCTGTTTACATGTGCTCTCTGTATCTCTGTCCCCTCTCCCCCCATTTTCCCTCATAAATAAATAAAGTGAAGATTTATGGCAGCAAGAGCAGGTCACATTTCAGGCCTCAGAGGCAGGCAAATAAGAGACTTCCTTTACCAAACTTCCAAACTCTGAAGCAAAGGAAAACAAAATATGATGCTGGAAAAGTCCAGCCAAGAGTCGACCACCAGGAAAATGAGAGAGCTGACTCCAAAAAGCAAAAGACAATAACGAGACGTGGGTGAAATAACTGAGATACATAATGCAATTGAGCCAAAACGAGGGAAACAAAGACTGGTAGTAAAACTGACAACAGGGTTGACCAGTAAGAGACATAAAAACATCAGAGACGTGGGAATATAAAATAGATTAGAGAGCATTAGAGGGACAGGCAGTAAAACAGAGTCCAGTTTCTAAACTATCAGGGCCAGAAGCTTCAAATCGTTCTCCATGAACTTATTTCGCGAGCTTGTAGTTGCCATATGAGCATAAAAAGGGTCAGTTAACCAATGCCAGCATTAACCTTCCTCTTAGCACGTCAGCTGTGCGTCACTCAGAAGTCTGCTAATTCACCAGAGTTGCCTCTTTAATCCTCCGTGGAGATGGACAGCTCCCAGCGATGACTCGAGGACCCGGGGTGGCAGCTCGGCTCGGCCTGAATTAAGGAGCCCTTCAGATCTGCTGATAAACTGTCAGCCGAGAGTCAGTCTGACTGTCAGCGCCTGTTTGTAATGCACCGAGTACATTCATCCCAATTTCTGCTCCTCCGTCCTCCCAGCAGCTGAGACCAAACAGTCAGCATGTGAGTGTGCCTGCAAGCATGTCTGCGTCCATCACAACAGCCTGGGGCGATAAAAGTAAGGGCACAAAACATTTTATCTCGTGATCACAAGAAGCAACTAAAACCTGCTTGTAAAACTGAGAAAGGAAGATTTAGAGAGCTCTGTAAGGGGCTGTAAATATGGACCAAGTCACAGTGACATTACCTGAAGTTTCAAACTTTTGCCATGTTTCTAGTGAGGGTGGGACCTGACTTGTCAATCAGAGTGTAGCCCTGCCTCAAATACTCCCCTGAAATGCACAACGAGCTGCCACAAATTAGTTCTCTTATTACCTGGCTAAGTCACCATGGTAACAAATTCTGATCACCTGGATGGGAGCAGGTAATATTCAGAGTTTCAGTTTAAAATCATCTGAAGTGCCACGTTTTCACAGATTGTTTTATATACAGCATCTTTTAAGAGTGATATAGCTTCTCTCACCCTTGGGCACCCTCCCTGGGCCTGGCTCCAGGGCAGGGCCCCGGTAACCCTATCCCAGTCAGGGTAAACTGTTCCTTTGATCTTATACACATAGGGTCTTTTGAATCGCTCTTTGTCCAGTCCACCCAGGACCAATTTGCCATGGGAGACCCTTCCAGGGGACACACAATCCCCTCCACCACAATAAGATAGCCATTCATGGAGGGGGCACCTGGGGATTTTGTTGTCTTACTGGGAGATGTTAAGGCTCGTGTGGGCAATGACAATGAGACCTGGAGGGGCGTGATTGGGAAGAACGGGCTCCTGGCTCTGAACCTGAGTGGTGTTTTGTTGTTGTTGGACTTCTGTGGAAACCGCAGTTTGGCTATAATGAACACCATGTTCGAACATAAGGGTGTCCATAAGTGCAATAGGCACCAGGACACCCTAGGGCACAGGTTGATGATCGATTTTGTAATTGTATCACCAGACCTGCGGCCATATGTTCTGGACACTCGGGTGAGGAGAGGGGATGAGATGTCAACTGATCACCACCTGGTGGTGAGTTGGCAGGGAAGGATGCTGGACAGACCTGGTGCACCTAAACGTGTAGTGAGGGTGCACAGGGAGGCCCCCGGTCTGTGAGATTTTCAACTCACACCTCCAGCTTCAACAGCATTGCGAGGGAGACTGGGGACATTGAGTCTGAATGGACCATGTTCAGCTCCTCCATTGCCAAAGCCGCTGAACTGGGCTGTGGATGCAAGGTGGTTTATGTATCTCAATTATATATCTCAATTTCTGTTGTGGTGGTAATCCCCGAACCAAGTGGTGGACACCAGAGGTAAAGGGAGCCACCAGGCTGAGGAAGGAGTCCTGTCGGGCTTGGTTAGCCTGTGGGACTATGGGTGCAGACTATAAGTACTGACAGGCTAAGTGGAACGTGGTTCAGGCAGTGGCTGAAGCAAAAACGTGTGTGGAAGGAGTTCAGAGAGGTCTGCCCTGAGTTCCTGAAGGCTCTGGGTGAAGTAGGGCTGTCCTGGTTGACACGCCTCTACAATATTGCATGGAGATCAGGGGCGGTACCTCTGGATTGGCAGGCTGGGGTGGTAAATGGACTGATTCTTATATAGCGCTTTTCTACTCTCCCGGAGTACTCAAAGCGCTCTATACAACATGCCACATTCACCCAATCACACCCATTCTCACAAGCACTTTCTCTACACTGAGTGCTTTCTAACTACATTCACACACATTCCCACTCTGCATCGGAGAGCAACTTGGGGTTAGTATCTTGCCCAAGGATACTTGACATGCGGACTGGAGGAGCCAGGGATCAAACCACCAACCTTTCGATCAGTAGATGACCTGCTCTACCTCCTGTGCTACAGCCACCCCAAATGGTTCCCATCTTAAAGAAGGGGGGGGGGGGGGGGGGTTCCAACTATAGGGGATCACAATCCTCTGGGAAAGTCTATCCCAGGGTGAAAGTTAAGGAAAGGAGAATCCATCCAGTAGTGTAACCTCGGATACAGGAGACACAAAAGGGCTTTTGTCCTGGTCGTGGAACATTGGACCAGCTGTTTATCCTCTCTAGGATACTTGAAGGTGCATGGGAGTTTGCCCAACCAGTCTACATGTGTTTTGTGGACTTGGAGAAGGGATTCGATCGTGTCCCTTGGAGTGTCCTGTGGGAGGTGCCTTGGGAGTATGGGGTGTTTGGCCCATTGCTACAGGTCAGTCGATACTTATACAACCATTACAAGAGCTTGGTCCGGATAGCCAGCAATAATTTGGACTCATTTCTGGTAGGTGATGGACTCCACCAGGGCTGCCCTTTGTCACCAGTTCTGTTCTAATTGTTATGGACAAAATTTCTAGGCATAGCCAAGTGGCGGAAGGCTTTCACTTGGGTGGGCTCAGAATCTTATGTGGTTCTGTTGGCTTAATTGGGTGATGCCCTCCCAGCTCTCGCTGGAGTGGTTTTCAGCTGAGTCTGATGCGGCGGGAATGAGAATCAGCGCCTCCAAATCTGAAGCCATGGTCCTCAGCTGGAAAAGGGTGGAGTGCCCACTACAGGTCAGGGACGAGTTCCTGTCCCAAGTGGTGGAGTTTAAGTATCGCAGGGTCTTGTTCACAAGTGATGGGAGAAGGGAACAGGATCTTGACAGACAGATTGGTGCTGCGGCTGCAGTGATGTGGATGCTGTAGTGTTCCGTCGTGGTAAAGAGAGGGCTGAGTGTAAAAGCGAAGCTCTCGATTTACCAGTCGATCTACATCACTACTTTGACCTATCACCACTGGAGAAATTATATTTTTCGGCTGGCCTGGGAACGCCTTGGTGTTCCCCTGGACAACCTGGTGGAGGTGGCCGGGAAGAAGGAGGTCTGGGCTTCTCTGCTTAGGCTGCTGCCCCCACAACCTGGCCCCAGATAGGCAAAATACATGTTATAATCTCTATTCTTTGTTCCTCTGATAACATGCTCAATTCGTTCATTTTATGTGGAATCAGATGCCAGGACTCAATAAAATGCCTCCTTTTATGTGAGTGTGTTCAGGAAGCCTGAGCTAATAAAGAAAGCTAAGAAAAGTTATACTGAAAACAGACACACATAATTAATGGAAAAACCTCACAAGAGGGTGTGAGAATTTGTCTAGTCAGCTAATGCAAATAAAGCCTGGTTATACCTCTTAGCTAGAACTAATGGCCACAGGTGAAAACAGTCCGGACAGGGCAATTACAATGCAGCAAAAACTGGCAAGGGCATGAAATGCAAAAGCAAAACGTGTTAAAGTGTTACAAAAATAAAACAGACAAAGACACTATTTATTTACAGCTGTGATTGGAAGTTTCCATCCAGTCATCATCGGCGTGAATGTCCGGAATGATTTTTGAATTTTAATAATTTCTTTGAACTGTTCTTTCCAAGGAATCTTTCCACTCTTGGTAGAATTGGTAGAGTTCATTTAATTCAGTTAGTTTCCTGGCACGGACCTGACTTTTAAAGGTCCACAAATTATCAACAGGGTTGAGGTCAAAGCTTTGGGAAGGCCATTCTTAACCCATTTAACTTCTCAGAAGGTGTTTGGCTTGGGCAAACGTTGGGCAGCTGCAAGTTTTACGGTAAAGCTTGAAGGTCATGATTTTGGAGCAGGGGCTTCTTTCTTGGTCAGCACCCCACAGTCCATGGAAATGTAAAACTGGCTTTACTGTAGGCGATGGTGTCTACTGTTTGGTTTAACAGGAACAATGAACAGAACTTAGAGGAGAGAAACAAATGAAAGTGTCCATCCCATCCTGCTAGTGTTAGTCCAAACCAATACCAACATAGGTGTCAATACTATTGATAACTGGATTGATCTGCCAGCTCAGAGTGAATAAATAAAACTATAAAGTCGCCAAACTATAAAAAGGAGCCTTCATGTAGTCTCAAGGGCGTATGGGGAGCTCTTTATATGAGCTACTGCTGAGACCATAACTCACAGATCCAGCTTTACAAATCATCTCCATTCTAATGCAAAGGTAACATTTGCCTTTATACATCTGCCTTTTTCCTGATCTTATTGGAAGCTCAGGCTGCTCACATCATTGTGAAGACATATAGGTTAATGTCTTTGTGGTATTTTAGCAAAAGGCCAGTCCGAGTGCCCCTCTGCCCGCCATGAATAACTCAAATTTCATCTCACTGCACAGTCCACTGCTTGTGGACAATACAAGGATCAGAGACGTTTGATTGATTATATATTTATTCAAACAGGAAGTAAAACTCTTGAGATTAAGAACCCGTTTTGCATGTTGTGGGCCGCAGCAGCCAGCATTAACCTGCATGTTTGGAATGACAAACGGAGCTCCCCTGGTATAACGCAAAGGCCACTGTGTCTACACCAATGGGTTCAGATTTTCACTGGTTTTACTGCAACAGTGTGCCTCTCCCTATTAGCTCCCAGTGGATTCAGATTTTATTAAACACATCTGAAAGAATCTGCAGTTTCAGATCTTCTGGTGGGTCCTTTTTTATAAATTTGCTTTAATGTGGTGTCATTAATTCCATTATGCTCTTTCCTTCAGTATTTCTCTGTTATAACTGATTTATTGCTTTACTTTTATCAGTATTACGTTCACAGTTTGTTTTCTTCTGTAATGTGTCCATTCTAAAAATGTATTGTTACTATTATTATTATTATTATTATTATTATTATTGAGCTCTGGAGTATTGGGAGCTTTATGTGTCACTCTGCACTTAAATGTCTTTGTTTCCTCACCAAGTGTCCAAACTGTGAAGTTTCTGTCACATATGACAGCCTCTGCATCCTTGCATTTGTTGCATTAACCCCCTCAGCTCAGCTGCCCCTCAGTGACATGTTTCTTCTTCTGCAGCCAGTCTCTCCCCATCTTATCTTTCCTGTTGCTGCCTTTAATGAAGCCTCCTGCCCTCTTTAAGTCCCTCTGCATTTGACAGTAATGTGACACAGTAATACCCAGTGATGCGCCCTCCACAGCACTAATGAATAATGTACATGTGCAGCCTTATAAACATAATACATTAGTTAGAAGAAGGAGACGTGTGTTTATGTGCCTCCTCTTTCATGAATTAAATATGAATACATGCACATTTGTCCCACTGTGAGTGACACTAAAGGTAAAAATAAATAGGTTATCATTGAATAATTGACTGGGGGCTGGAGGCGTTCATGTCCATTTGGTGGTGTCGCTCTGTGCAGATTAAGAGGAGTGTTACAGGCAGTGCTAATAGGCTAAGCAGTGTTTTCCCGGGCATAACACTCAGTGTGTGAAGAAGAAAGTCCAGCACGATGCTGAGTGGCACTCTGAATCAGCCTCACCGGGACTCGGGCTTCACGTCATATTTGTATGGTTCATTTCAGTCTGAGTATGTGTGTCCTCTGCGCGCACACACACACACACACACACACACAGTGCAGTGAGTTTATCCTTTGCTGTGTGACCATTGTAAAGAAGCTGCCAGTCACTGCACAGCAGCTTGTAAATCTGCAGGAAGTAAAAGGAACCAATTACTTTTAGATCTGCGTCCATCTAATCACGCCAGGACTCACATAAACTCTCACCTTCAGGACCTCCATCAGCTCCTTCGTGTGCACATGTGTGTTTGCGTGTCTGTGTGTGTGTGTCTTTGTGTGTGTTGAACATGTCCGTGATGCCCTCCTGTCTCAGGAACTTAAGGCTCAGCATTAATTATGCGTGAGTCTGTTTCCAGTATTTAACATAAACTTTAAAGACGACAATAAAAACTTTATTTATTTCTGACATAAAAAAAAACATTTTGGGAAATCCTTTTTGTCACAGCAGTTGGAATGTTGGTGAAATAATAATAATAATAATAATAATAATAATAATAATAATAATAATAATAATAATAATAATAATAATAATAATAATGATTGCCTATGCCACTGAAGTGTGTGTAATCGATTGGTAATTATATATTACTTTTTTGCTTTGAGCCCTCAAAGAGCTTCTTAATGTAACCTTCATTCACCCAGTCACACACAAGCAGTCACTCTCTGATGGATCGGGGGAAACTCGGGTTCAGTGTCATGCAGACTGGAGGAGATTGGGATCAAACTAGCAACCAACTCCTGAGCCAGCTCCTCATACTGGAGGAGCTGAACCAGTGTGCAGTAGAGGTGGTGCAGAGCGAGGTCAGTCTCTGCTCTCCATCAGGTTTATATAGAAGAAATTCTTTTCTATAGTTTGTGTCCTCGTGCGGACTCTGTGGCTCAATCGGAAATGTTAATGATTACTGAACTAAGCTAATGTTAGCGTAGCACAGCTGTGAGCAGCAGACACACATCATCCTCTGAGTACGTCACATATAACTCAATCCTCAGTCAGGGAAGGCCAAACCTGCAGCCTGATAAAACAGATAAAAACAAACAGAAGAACAACAAAAATGTTGATGGCGACACAGCCGAAGAGCCGCTGACTCCTCCTCCCCCGCTCTGAGCTCACAGAGCGATGAAATTTGACACGCGGCCCTCCACATCTCTACTCTGTCACTGTCTTTCCACTCCTCTTCTTGTTAGGCTAATGTGATTTTACAAAGTGTCAGTAAGGAGGGGAGATGAGGCGACAAACCGGACTGCCTGCCTCATGTCTGTATGCATCACGTGACTCCCGCTGCCATCAGATCCCTGATTGGCGGTGGCGCTGAATGTTACTGAGTCGTGAGAAAACATGTCTTTTCTGAGCATCTTCTGTAGCAGCGAATCTTCAAAGCACAAACAGCAGATACTGTCAGCTCAGGCTGTGTGAAGAGTTTTCTCCCCTTTAACCAAAAATGCATGTTTAATTATGACAGCAGAACAAACACATATGTACATACGTACATGTGTCTCCCCCCCTCCACACACACACACACACACCTCAGCTGCCATCGCTGCCTTCAAATTAATTAGGGGAGCTGTTTCACAAATTACGTTTGGTCGAATTGTCTGTTCACTTGCTGCGACACATTACAATAATAAAAAGAGACCCCTGTACTTTTATAGGCCTGCTGTTGATGCTAACAGTGGTTGTTTCGCTCTCTCACACACACATACACACAGCTCCACCCCTCCATTTTCCAGGCAGGAAAGTAAGTGGTGAAGCTACGGCTGGAGCTTGACTTTGTTAATCGTCAGACGACAGCTTAACAGCTTGTGCAGCTGTAATTAACGCAGCTTGAAATAAATGTGTGTGTGTGTTCAGCAGGGAAACTGTGAATAAAGGAGAGAAAAAAACAATGTGGCAGTTGTACAAAGTTGAAGAGAATCAAATAAATAATTCAGACAAATCGCCTCATCTGTCTCCGTCTCAGGTGCGAGGCCCACCTGACTCACTCGTCTTCCTCCCTTCGGCTAAATTATTCACATAACCAAAGATGGAAACGGTGGCTGATAAAAGCCCTTATTATGTTTAATAATGACTAACACGTGCGGCTGCGGCTGGACGGGATGTTGGAGATGAGCCTCAGCAGACACTTTCTGTCTGCCAGAAACCACTGGTCGCTTCGATACGTCTGCACGACGCTCCACGACAATGGCAACTTCATCCGGTTCACGGAGAAATACTGAGGACAGAATTATCTGAAACTAAATGTAATAAAAGAAGCTCAAAAAATGTTGATGATGATGCTGTCATTATGACACATACAGGTGAGGCGCTGAGGTGCACAGAGCCACAGAAACATCACATCCTGTGGACTTCAGAGGAACTCATCCTGATTCCTTCCCACAGACATCAGGCTACGGTCTGTTCATACACTGGGAATTAAAAGGCTTTACTACACATTACACAGACCCAAACAATAATCCACCATCTTTGTTACACAACAAAACCGATCTACTCACATGTTCTTGTTCTGCTTTGTGCTGCCTGCATTGGAGGTCACCACAGCAGCACTTCTTTCTATTCTAGATTTTGTGAAATCTCACAAACTGAGGAAGTGATTTATTGATCATTTTGTTCTGTCTTTCCAGTTAAGTGAAAGTGTTTTTTTAAAGCTGTTAAGGTAAAAGTTTGAAGGTGTCACCAAGATTAAAACAGAGGGGGACTGTGGAGCTGGACCAAGCTCCGAGAACCAAAACTGCTTCAAACCATATATTTTTCAGCAGAAATCTGTGTTGGTGTTACCGAAACTCATTATGTATCTTTTATGAGATGATGTGTTGATTTTTTGCGTTGCACGAAAATAAAAAAGATATCGAAGCACACAGACGTCCAGTTTCTCATTTATCAGATCTGATTTATTTGTGGGGAAAGCTGTTCTGCTGTCATAGTGTGAAAACAGCTGATATATTTGTGAAATCATTTTATTTCAGTTGAAGAGAGCATCATTTTTGTAATAAAGCAAACGATAACAGCTGACGTTGAACTCTTCAGGTGCAGCGGTCGGAGAATATGTGACGTACAAAATCATATTCAAAACAGCAGAACAAGAATAAAATTTGAGGCAAAGACAGAGCTTTGAACTTCCTGTCAGGTCTACTTCATCAGCTGGTTAATGAGGTGATGTTGAGAGTTCACACCGTTTCTTAAAGGAAAGCTGCAGCAAAGGATGGCGAGATCTCCGAGGAAGAACGAGGGGCGAACATGGCTGCAGCGTTCTTTAGCATACAAATAAACCAATTCATCAAAGCCTTTCTCTACCAGAACAAACAGTAATTTTCCTGACAGTGACCCTGACGAACGGCTGGATGGAGACTCAGGTATCTACACTGTGGTCATCCCACAGATGGCACTCTGCTCAGCCAACTGGCTGCCTGCGGAGGACCCCCCCCCCCCC
>NW_024582926.1:302155-305293 GCF_018398535.1 Haplochromis burtoni
CCCCCCCCCTCGCTCTCCACCGCTTGGTGGGGCTAATGAACGGCCGGTGTCAAAAGTGTTGTCAGTCCATTCTTTGCTTGTTTGGGTTCATCTGTAGTAGAGGGGGAGGTGGAGGGTACGTGGTGGGAGGTGATGACGGAGAGAGGGGGGGAAAACAAAGTGATTGCATGATGGAGGAGGAGGTGGAGGAGCAGCCTCTCCAGGAGGACCAGCAGGACCCATCACAGGCACTTTATTGATTTCTAGCCAGCGTGCTCTTTGTCAAAAATCAGATACAGTGCGAGCCCTTTGGACCTCACCACCTTTTAAAAGCACTCGCAGAGCTGCTGTGGCGCATGTAATGGAGGCGGCGCTCTTTGTGTGAGGGTCAGAGGGCGCCACGATAAAGCACAAGCAGAGAGATGAGCCGAGCCTACAGCTCTGCGCCGAGATTGGCTGATTTGGATTAAAGAGTCTCCAAAGGTGTGCGATTATAATTAAAGGTAAGCCCGACTTAATGAAGCCGATGTGCGTTAGTTCTCCATCATTCTCTAGCTGCCGATGGCATGAGGACGACATGATGAAGAAGCTAAAACAGGTAAAATCGGCGACAGAGGAGGTAAACTGGAGGATGGAGAGGGAGCTGAGGTGGGTGGGGGTCTACTGTCCAACATCTCCACCCCTCCTGCTGTCCTCCACTCCGACACAGAAAAAAACATTATGCAGCAGCAGCCGGGCTTCCACTGAATCGCGGTGATTCATTGCCCAATTTTAAACTGCCAAGCTGTTAAATTGCATCAGGTCTGCCAAAATTCATTCCAGGACTACGGAGGAGATATGAAAAATTAAATGTCATCTCGGCTGCAGTGGGAAACTTTCAGCTCTGCTTCGAGTGGGGCGCGAATATGTGAGATCCTGTGATGATCGATGGCCACGCGGGACTACACTTAACCTACTTACTGATGTCATGTTAGGATTCAGGGCCTGTTTACTTTCAGCCACATGACAGGAAGTCATAAACTCCTCTTCTTCACTTTTCTTCATCTCCATCTTCACTGTGAACATTCAAGCTTACTCGTGTTTTAAACTGCTCCAAGTCTGCATTCGAGCAGCAACCAATGGGAGTGAACGGACATTTGAGGAGGAATAAACACAGTAGAGGGTTACCTAGGCAACCGGAGCCTGAATGCTCTGCTAGTGACCAACGATCAGGTAGACCAGGACCGGTGTACTGCAAATTTTAAATGTGTCCTTGATCCAACACAGTTGACTTAAATGGCTAAATGACCTCCTCAACATGTCTGCCCAGAGAACTGGTTGCTTGATTCAGGTGTGTTGACCCAGGGTGATATCTAAAAATGCAGGACACCGGCCCTTGAGGCCTGGAGTTGTCCTCCCCTGAGGCAAACAGAGAACTTCTGGAGAACTTCCAATGTCTGGAATTTTTGATCCAGAGGGGGCACTCTCGAGCTCATCGAGAAAAAAGGAAATCTGTATGAAATCTGAAAACTTCAGGAAGTAGAAGTCATCATTTGGAAACGGGCACCATGGAGGAAATCTGCACGTACTAGCAGAATGCTAATGTAGTAGCTTCACTGAGGACAAAAACGGCGGTTTTCAGCTCAGACTCGTAGTCCTCGCTGGATTTATGGGAAATTTAAAAAAAATGTTTATTTTAGCTCCATTCACTTGTACTCAATGAGGAACGACTGAAAGTGCCCCCTGCTGGATAGTGTCTGAACTCCTGTGGGACAAACAGGAAGTGGAATGTCTGCAATCATCAATTATATCTTTGTTTCAAAATCATCTTTCAGACTTTGAATCAAACCCGTTTCCAGATCATGTTGAAAGTTTTGCGCCATGTTTTTTGATTTTTTAATGGGATCTCTCTATGAAACTGTAAACTCTGGCATTCCCTCCTCCTCCCTCCCTCCCTTCTTTCTCCTGCTGCTTTATGCACTGTGAGGTAGCAATATTTATTATTATGAATATCATTTGTATTAATCATCAGGATAAATGACTGCTTGGCGATCTGAATGCCTCATTTAGAGAAACTTGGCTCCCATGTCACAGTTATAAATTACAGGCAGGCCGGTGCTTCACCTGAGGCCTTCTCCCCCCTCCTCCTGCTGCATGTACACACAGCTGTTGGCGTGTTTCACGTGTTGGACACACGGCTGACATAAGCCACATGCCCAACTGTATTAATGTGCGGAAGCAAATAAAGTTTTATCTTTTTTAATAAGTCGATTTATTCAAACACCAAAACACATTGTTGAGTTCTGCACAGAAACAGGAAGTGTCATACCATCAAGCTAGTGCCCCAGAAATGCAGGAAAAGAAACACCTTGTCCTCACTTTTCAAAATAAAAGCCCAAGATATAAAGATTTTATGTCTGCAGTTTACAAAATTATGCAAAAGAAATTTAGCGTAATTCTGATTGTAGTATTTAAGTAAAATCTTATCTTTGCTCTGGACCATTTTCAGGATTCATTAATTTTTAATCAGAGCCATAATAACAAGGAGGGAGATTCAAAGGAAATGAAATAAGCACAGAGAAAGAAAAAAAAACCCTGGGATATCTGTGAAGGTTCTCAGTCATCTAGGTTATCGTAGTCTGAGGAGCTTTGAAAGAAAAGCATCTGGCCTTCTTTAGGTTTCCTTGAAGACGTTTCATCCGAGAAGCTTCTTCAGTTCTAAGAACACTTGGTGGAGGGTCCAAGCCCTATGGGAGTGTCCCCAAGAGGGTCATGGAAAAACCCCTGGGATTGATTCTTAGGTCCATGTACTGTACTGCACCCTCATTCTGCATTTAGACTGTTTCTTTTGTGAAGGTTGTGTTATTATTCTTTATAACTTTTAGCGTCTAAATATACTTAAAGTACCAGTTACACATCTAGTGGATGTGGATGTGTAACCTGCCGTGTTGGGCTGCTGATGCCGCAGCTGGGCCAAGGACACAGGCACACGATTGTGTTGGTTTTTGCAAACATTTAAATGATACATCAGGACAGAAGCTCAGAGATTAACAGATTATAGAGAGGCAGATGTTGCAACAGCCTTTATACAGTGGGGCAAAAAAGTATTTAGTCAGCCACCGATTGTGCAAGTTCCCCCACCTAAAATGATGACAGAGGTCAGTAATTTGCACCAGAGGT
>NW_024582926.1:306827-313382 GCF_018398535.1 Haplochromis burtoni
CCTTAACAGCAAGCATAGATAGAAGTGACTGTGTGATCATGTTTGGTGGTGTGTGAATCAACCATTGCAGAGGGTGGATGGCTACTGGCTGGGTATCCTAGCTACAGGGGCTACTGTGAGACAAGAGAGATCAAAGTCATTACATTTGGAAATCTAGACTGTTCCTCCATCGGCCACTGCAAGGATGTTGTTACTACTGTTTGTGTAAAAAAAGATTTAAAAGATGTACACAGTATATTTGAACAGGTATGAATAAAATTAACACTTAGCGATATATCAGCAATAAAAACACATATGTGTCAGTTAAATATTTTGCTGTATTTTACATTTTTACCTCAAGTTACCTCAAAAAGCTGCCAACTTTCATCTGCAGTAAGTGTACCCAGATAACAAACTGACTTCAGACCAGCTGCATCCCGTAATCTTCCCCCACATGTGGACTGTCAGTCCACTCCTGTCCTCATGCTGGGTGAGCAGAGTTCACCTTTATTTACTCTCAACGAGGATCTAAAACTTTGCAAAGGGAGTCCCATATGAATTAGTGAGTCAGTGAAACTCACTTGTGACTGATGACAGTCGTGCTGATGTGAGTTGTTGAGAATATGCTAAACTTTCTGTTAGCTGTTGTTAGCCCTAATAAGCTGGTTTTAGGTGGCCTTAATCTAAGAAAGTAAAACTGTCTTAAAACTGACGGATAGCAAATAAACTCCCAAACTGTTCATCAGAGGGAACAGTTTGAACATTTGAGATTAACGTTAGTTGGCATAATGTCGCCAGCCGTTGGTTTTTAGTCGGCTTGTCAGCTGTCTGAAGACATAAGGGTTACATGTCTAATTTGCTGAAAATAAGTATTTGTGACAATATCGGGAATGAATGAGCATGTTTATGCACATTTTTGTGTCTGTAAAACATCGGCGTGATACTTCAAGCAATCCGGTTCTTTAGTCTGACGTCATTGGCCGTTTCCAGGTCCAAACTCCGCTTCAGGTCCCAAAGTCAAACGAACACTGCAGCATCACTGAGAGTTAAAAACTGTCGATAATTCCTTCATCTTTACTGCTTTACCGGGTGTAACAATTGAGTTTAACATCCAGGTATCCATGAAAACAGGATTTATGAAATTTAACAGAGTTAGAAGTTAGCAGGAAGTTAGCTCGCTAGTTTCCACCTAAACATGATATTGCATGTTCTGACTGAGAGATTTCTGAAAAATTAAAACGTACAGCTCTGCTATCACTTCCAACATAAATGAAGACAGAAAACTAAACAGCAGTGACGTTTGTAGGGTTACTGAAGTTGGGCTAGCTGGTATATAATGATGTGCTACGTGATTGCTAGCGACACAGCTGTGTTAGCATAACATAAACACAGTGAAGCTGGAGGATGAACGCTAGATATAAAGCATTGAAACATGTTAAAAACAACACAGCCTTAATAAATGCAGAGTAGTTTGGACCTGGAAGCAGTGTTCATACGTCATCATTTAAAGACCAGATATGGTGGCTTCCACAAACCGCAAACTGCTCCTACGTATTTTTCATTTATCAGAATGCATCAATTTGTTGGAAGATGTAAAGACACACAAATCTATGTATATTTATGCGCATATTGATATATCTGGCTCTCTTCCACAGCATGTCTTTTAAACTGTCTTCCTTCTCTCACTTCTCTCAGCCCCTCCCTGACCCTGGTTCTGCCGGAGGTTTCTTCCTGTTAAAAGGGAGTTTTTCCTTCCCACTGTCACCAAAGTGCTTGCTCATAGGGGGTCATATGACTGTTAGATTCTTCTCTGTTTTTATTGTAGGGTCTACCTTACAATATAAAGTGCCTTGAGGCAACTGTTGTTGTGATTTGGTGCTGTGTAAATAAAATTGAATTGAAATAATCGAAATAACATCCTGATAAAAATATTTATCTTTATATTAAAGAATGCAAAGATAATTTAATCATTTGAACTATAGATTTAATGCTTATTAATTATTAAACATATTTTGTAACTCTCTAAGTAAACGTTCTCATCATCAACAGAAAGTCGACCCGAGTGTGGCTTCATTTATGAATGTATGAATTTAATGACAAAAACACAGAGCTGGACCAACATTAAGAGGACAGCTGTTTACAACCAGCTGAAATAGGAGGAAAATTATTATAAAATATTTCTTTAAAACAACAACAGTGCCAGGAAGTGAGCTGACTATCACTTGCGTTTCTGTGCCAAGGACATTTAGGTTTAACTCACTGAGCAGACGGGACGAGATGAATGCTTAACCGGCCTTTCAAACACCTTTCAGATGAACTGAAAGAAATAAAAGCTGGACTAAAGAAAAAGCTGAAAGTATAATAAAGCAAAAGATCCTGAAATATATCTCAGAGATGTGCGGCAGAGAAGTGCAGTTTTATTTTACATTTGTCTGATGTGTGCACCCCCATTCATCGCTCCCTGTGATTAAATTATTCAGTGGTACAAACTACAATTATGCTTTATTAAAAATTATTAAAAATTCTCGCAGAGCTTTGCAGATGTGAAAGAATTTATTGCCTGCTTGTTTTTCTCATTTGCATCATTGATTTTGGTCGAGTGAGAAAAGCAGCGAAGCTCCTCAGAAAGACGCCGTCTCTTCATTGGAGTGAGGAGGAGGAGGAGGCAGACGAATGCCGTTTTCCTCCATCGTTAGAACATCTGATTTTATTTACACATGTTTATCAACTCGTGAGATGGCTGAATGCGTGTTTATGTATTTTTTAAAATCTTTTAAAGCCCGAAGAAGGTCAGGGAAGGAGGAAGAGTAACATCGAGTAAACGTCTCATTATCCCCTGAAACATGAAAATGTGAGCATTAAGAATATGTTGGGATCAAACTCTTTATCTGGCGTTTTGTTTAAAGGCGGCATTTCCATACATGAAATATAAATGTGGGATTTACACTTCAAAGTTGGGCCAATTACGTGAGCCATTAGTTGTAGTTGTGGCAGCAGGTTATGAATGATTTAGCAGTGGGTTTGTGTAAACTCGATTAAATTTCTTTTAAAGCGTCCGTGGCCTCGGCGCTTCGGAGAGGGGAGATGGGATCGAAGAGGGATGGAGTGACACAGAAAAAGTTGGAGAGGAGAGAAAGACGGAGTGTGCTGCTCTTCTGAATCTTGAGCAATGACCGGCTACTTTAGCAATTAAAATCCAGGGCAAAGACACAGCAGCTTGCTTTGGCCCACAGACTGGCCCATTCATCATCCCAACTGCCATAAAATAGCACTAGATGGATTCTTTGATTTTAGCTTTGGAAGAACATAAATCAAAATCTAAACCACAGCCTGTCACAAGTATCACCAGAATTATCCATTTGAGAGAGAGGAGAGCTGGAGGAGGCTTCAGAGATGCAGTGAGGGGACGTAGGCTCATTGTTTCCCCCTGCGGTCCCCCGGCGTCACACCCGGGCTAATCTATAAGTGTCTCGTAATGAGGCTTTTTCTACACTTCAGCACCGGCATTCATCAAACTGGGAGGGGGCCTAATCTGGGATGCTTTGTCATTTTTCTTTTTTTATTTTGGTGTGTGTGTGTGTGGGGGGGGGGAGGATAAGACCAAACATGGGCATCAGCTACTAAAACAGACAAAGTGGATCACCAGAGTAGAGTGCTGCTGAGCTAATAGTGACAGCAGCATGGATTTGAATTTTCTTCAGCGGCAGGAGGAGTGAAATATTTTAAATATAAATCTGTGAGAACAAAGAGCTATCCAATTAATTACTGACGATTAAATGGCAACAAATAGATTAAATCCATAAAAGCACTGATCAGTTTCACCATCCGCACATTTAAACGAAATGGTGGAGGTATCAGCTCAGACACCTGCTAATCAGTCACATCCAATCAAAATCCTCAAATTTCACTGTACACCTAAACTGCAGCTCCGCCTTCCTCCTTCTTGGACGGTCTGTTAGTGACCTCACAGCAGCCATGTTATTGGTCACATGATGTCACTAAAATGCTCCAAAACACTCCAACAGCACAGTGCAGCTAGCAGAGAGCTAGCAGCTACAGCCACCTGTGTCACCATCCACCTGCCAGTCAAAGTCGCCACTCCCCTAACAATGCAAACAATTTAAAGAGGTGAGTTTTACAGGTGTTGATAAAGGGGGAAATGATCAAAACAGTTTGCGTATCAGGCTGTAAAAATGTTTATTTCTGCTGTAAAGTTTTAAAATGTGAGTGTGTGGGGACCGACTCACTACTGCCTCTGCTGGACATCACAGGAACTCCAGCTTTGCTTTCTCCAGTTTCCAGCCCCACAGGTTGATACTTGGTTTCTGTTTTCTAACGATGCTCACCACAATCAAAGCCAAACAGTCTCACTCAATGAAAGTCAGATGGTGCCCAGTGAATGTAAAAAAGGCTCCATCACTCTCTTTCAGTGCTCGTTGTGAAGCTGTTTGGAGTATACACTCATTCCCCCCTTACAAACACATGCTGATCCCTTTAATAACCGATCCTAAAGTGTTTGGTATTGATACAGTTTATCAATGTCGAGCGACCCATCGGCCCCCGTCGCTCCACTGGCCTGCTGATTGGCGCCTGAGCCCAGATTAATCAGAGAGGGATTGGTTTGATTTGTGGTCCTCATTTGTATGTCTGTCTGAAAGAAAATGGAGGACAGCTGTCAATGCAGAGGCATTTATCTCTGTCATCTCCTCCCCTCCTCCTCCCTCCCTCTCTCTTCGTTACTGAGCTCACCACAAGGCGTCTAAAAATTGATAATTCTACTGTCTCAACCACTTAAGAGCAGATTCAATCAAAAATAAAGCAACACATAAAATGACCCATTTTAATTCCCCGCAATATGACGGCGACATTCAATTACATCCTGAGAACGGCACGTTTTTCATGGTGCCGATAATTAAAGTCTTATTTAATGTTTAAAGCATATTACTTCCCTTTATTAGACATCTCATAACAGAGTGAGACGCCATCAAGGTGCAACAATAAAACCATGCTTTTGTTTTTCATTTTATTACAAAAGCTCATCAGATGTGTCTCTGTGTGTGCGTGCGTGCATGCAGACCATTAATTAAAGTTTTTTGTTTAGTGTTTCTGGACATACTAAAGCTCTTTATTGAGTTTTTTTGTGTTATATTTAAAAAAAACTCTTCTGTGTTCTTTCTGTATTTTCATTTAAATACTACGCTGTCCTTCAAACCATTCAAAATAAAAGTTATGAATCAATAGATTCATCAAGAAGACATCCAACACATAAAAAAAGTCCCTCTCTTGCCCTGTGGTTGGTCTTTATCCTTCATGCTCAACCATTTTGACCTCGGGACTTCCGGGTCGTATTCAACACAGATGTTCCTGTACACTATGCCGGCCACTTGGTTATGGCGTTCCATGTATGCCTTGCCTGCTAGCATCTTGCACCCTGCTGTTATGTGCTGGATTGTCTACGGGGCATCTTTACACAGCATGGTGTGGTAGATCCCTAGCTGTGGATCTGATGCTCAAACATTTGTTCGTGTGCTGCCATGATTAGTGCCTTTGTGCTGTCTTTCAGTCCAGCTTTGAATTTCCCCAGTGAGGGACACTAAAAGATATTTCTATGTTCTATCTTTCATATTCAGCACGGATGTTTCTGTATACTATGCCGGCCACTTGGTTATGCAGGGTGTAAGATGCTAGCAGGCGGTGCATACATGGAACGCCATAACCAAGTGCCCGGCATAGTGTACAGAAACACCTGTGCTGAGTATGGTCTGAAAGACCTGCGATCAAGATGGGAGACGCCCACAAGGGTGATTGAGAATGACCGAGATAAATCATGTGGGACACAGACAGACAAAATGGTGGTGGCTAACCACTGGACATAGTAGTGTTAGACAGAAGAAGACGGTCGTAGTGATAGACATAGCGATACCAAATGACAGCAACAACAGGAAGTAGGAACACAAGAAACTAGAGAAGTACCAGGGGCTCAGAGAAAAGCTGAAAAAGATGTGGAGGGTGAAGGTAAGAGTGGTACCAGTGGTAATCGCAGCACTAGGTGGAGTAACTCCCAAACTAGATGAGTGGCTCCAGCAGATCCCGGGAACAACATCGGAGATCTCTGTCCAGAAGAGCGCAGTCCTTTGAACAACTAAGACACTGAGCAGGAACTTCAAGCTCCCAGGCCTCTGGTAGAGGACCCGAGCTTGAAGGATAGACTGCCTGCAGGGGCGAGAGGAGCAATTTCTATATAAAATATTATATATAATATCAAGTCAAGTCAAGTCATCTTTAATTATACAGCACATTTAAAGGACATCAAGTGTCGGCCAAAGTGCTGAACAGAGGAATAATATAATCAAATAAAAAGATGTAGATAAGATGAAAACATTATAGAAAACATAGTAAGACATCCATATATGTTTGTAAAGATAAATGTGTACATGCAAATATGCACATATATGTACAAAAGCACACATATGTGAACATAAAGTACGTGTATGTATATAAATTTTTATATATAAAAAAAAAAAAAAAAAACAGCCTGCTTGCCCCTGCGGGCGGTTTATCCTTAAAGCTCGGGTC
>NW_024582926.1:315838-338879 GCF_018398535.1 Haplochromis burtoni
CCGGCTGCAGGGGATCCAGGTTTCAAGCTTGGCCATGATCCTATTTTTCAGGTCAGTTCCTCTATATATATAGCACTATTATATACAAAACACCAAAAAATTCAGCTGGACTTCTCCACTAATGTTCCTAATATTCTGTCTACATTTTTTCCACATACTTGTGTCCAGGTTACAAGCTCCAACGATGAACAGTCATGAACAGGATTATTATTTATGTCGCTCTCTTTCATACACACATCCACAAGATTGTGAATACAAGCAGCAGAAATTAGTTTTCTGCAATGGGCGGCTGGTCTCTTCCTTTTAGACAGGGTGAGGAGTTCAGTTGTTCGAAAGAAGCTGAGAGTGAAGGTGCTGCTCTTCCACAATGGAAGGGGACAGTTGAGTAGGATGCCCGACTGGCTAAGGTGCTCAGGGAATAGAGAAGGCCTCTTGTTAGATCCAGGACTCACTGCAGAGATTATATCTCTGGTCTGGCCTAGAGAGGGAGGTGTGGATTACCCCTGCGACACAGCGTTGGATAAGTGGAAAAAAACTAATGGATGAATGGATGACTTTTTGATGATATTTTGAAAGTACACATGACAGCCATTTTAAAAAGATGGTTATTTTCAGCACTATTCTTCCTTCTGCAGCTGCTTTACTTCATTAAATCCACTTGATCCAACAACGAGTGCTTGTCCTTGAAGCTTTTTCCTTTGTGTGAACATCGGTGCGCACACAGCTGTGAAACTGCGGCACTCTAACACAAACTGAAGCCGTTTGTTGTTTCCACAGCCAGGCTGCGCTCTATTCACTGGCCCAATGAAACACAGCATTCATTAGGCCATTGATCAACGAGTCTCATCCTGTCACTGGATTACAGCTGGTCAGCGCCGCTGCCTACAAACACCAACACACACCGGCTCTGTGCTGAGATGCAGGCCTGTAAGTGGGGTCAGAGGTGGCTTGTAGTAATCCATCTAACCAGCGTGACAGCGGCAGCTAATAAATCACTTATTCATCGTTTAATCCATCGTCTGTCTGCAACAGAAAACACCTCGCCAAACATACTGGCTGCTCTCGCAGAGTCCTCGATATGCCGTCAGGAGCCAAAAGCCGGCCGATCCCAGTCAGAGTCTCTGCTGAAGGCTTCCATCTGTTAAACACAGTCTGCGGTGATCGAGAACGCCAGCTGAGGACAAATCATCAGCGAAGCAGTTTGTTCAGTTTAATGTCTCTGTTCTCTAGTACACTTCTCGGTTGCCTCCCTTCGTTGGCTCCCTGTCCGCTTCAGAATTAATTTAAAAATTTTATTGTTGACTTACAAAGCCCTGAATGGACAGGCTCCCGGGTATTTGTCTGACCTCTTGCAGACTTATACCCCCTTAGATCTCTTAGATCAAGTGATCTTTTGCTTTTAGCTGTACCAAGGTCGAGGCTGGTTCATAGAGGTGATCGAGCATTTGCAGTCGTTGCGCCTAAGCTGTGGAATAATTTACCCCTACACATCAGACAGGCTCCCACTGTCAATCTTTTTAAATCTTATCTTAAAACGCATTTTTATTTACTGGCTTTTAATACAGCATGAGAGTTATTTGTTAATTCATATTTGGTGTTTGCTTTTAATACTCTAAGTTATTTTATTATGTATGTTGTATTCTTGTACAGCACTTTGGTCAACGCTCCTGTTGTAATTAAATGTGCTATATAAATACTTAAACTATTAAACTAAACCTGTGTCAGGTAACGTTTTTCATCTGGTAAACACTTTTTGACTTTCATGGACGCAGAGTGAATTACAGCTGCCAAGACAAGCGAGACGATCGATTCAACCCACTGGATCCTGAGGTGAGCAGGTCATCTACTAATCAGAAGGTTTGATCCTAGGCTGCTCCAATCGACAGGACAAATATCCCCGGGCAAGATGTTGCTCTCTGATGCATCCCCTCAAGTATGACTGTGTGTGATTGGTTGACAGAAAACACTTAGGTAGAGGTAAGTCCTGAAAAGCACTTTGAGAGTTCAAGTAGAGTTGAAACGCGCTACTTAGGAATCATCCGCTGAAGGTGATGTTTCCTTTCAACTCAGCAACTTCTCAGGTCTACTCATAAACCTGAGGAAACACCACAGCGGTAAAAATTCTGTTAATTAAACATCAACCTGATGGACTTTTAAAGGGTTCAAAGACAGAAATGGTTTACTTTCAGAAATCAGCCCGAGCAGGGAGAAATGAATCTGTGCGTCCCGTCAGGTGGACCTGGGCTAATATCAGACTTACTTGCACCAGAAATGAGTAAATGTGGGCTGATATATTTCCGTGGAGTTTAAATGAATTGTTTCAGAGAAGAAAGATCTGAGGTGAAGTTTCTTCTCCACACAGTTCAGTCATGTATAAAAACTCGTGTCCGGTCTCTCGAATTAACGCCGCATTCAAAGTCCTTCACTCTGCAGCCTTAATTTGGTCTTCCTCTGTTCATCTCCAGCCATCGCTCCTCTTAATTCACGCTCCTCCAAAGCATGTTGTCTCACCTGACAGGAGGGAGAGAATGGTACAGTTTAATTACCAGGGCTGACTTGTAAGTGCTCTGGTGGGGAACTACATGACCGAGCTACAAGAGACAGCTCCGCTCCATCCCATTAGAGCGGGAACAGAAGGAGCCGCTTCCTCTCGCTGTCCCACAGTCCTTCATTCCTCATCCTCCTCACATTACTCCTCTTTGTTTTTGCTTCCGTGTGCTCTGACGACATCAGGGAAGCGTTTGTGAGATGAGACGGTGACCTCTCACCTGTGATTGAAAGTTGTCAGGTTAAGAACACAGAAAGAGGCTGACGGTACAAAAAATAGCTTTTAGGCTCATATTCCCTCCAACATGTCACTCTATGAGGAGGAGGAGGAGGACGAGGAGGAGGAGGAAGAAGGAGGGATACTGGCACCTAATTACAAGGAGCACACTCAGCTGCTTTTATCAGTAATTGGACTATATAGGCCTTCATTATAATTTACTTTCTCCCCCAAACTGTGATAATGCAGACAAGCAGAACTGAGTGGGCCTGTTAGTGGCCCAGAAACTGACACCAGTTAATGGTTAATTATAATGACTAAATTAAAGGAGTGACGGTGAGAGAGCCCAGGCACTTCATTTAAGAGGATCACTATCAGAGAAAACTCCCGAGTTCAAAGAAGAAGACGAAGAAGAAACCTTTATTTTGGAGCTTTTTTATTGGATGCTGTCGCGTTATTACTGAAAACATATTTTCTCTCGGTGCATCTCACTTTAAACACTGATTTAGAAAACACACACACACACAAACACACGCACACACACACACACACACACACACACACACACACACACACACACACACACACACACACGCTAACGAGCAGCAAACATGCCGCAGCTGCAGTTAACCCTTTGAACCCTGCACTATTTCACACATAACAGAGGCACCGCACAATAAATGAGAGTAATAATGATCATTAAAACTGATTGATTTTTAACAACACTGCAGGGATGATCATTTTAAACTCACCGGGGTCACACCAGCTCCAATCGGAACATTTTTACAACATTTTAAGATCAGCCCTCTGCGATTTGCAGAAACATATTAGAAATGATCAGCGACAGTCAAACACAGTTCCTAGTTACAAATATAATTAGAGTACAATCCGGAAACTTCAGATTAGACCTACTAAACACTGGACAGACGTGCCGATTATAGACATCTGTTCTTGGCATCGATATGACGTCCAAACGAGGAGCACAGAAATTATTTAGTCACACAATTGGAACGTCTGACCGTGACCCAACCTGGACGCCAGTTTCAATATTTAAACTTTGGAGTGGGTTGTTTTTTTGGACATCTACGACAGGTGCAGGGAAATTACATCATTAATACATTTATTTTTGTTATTTAAAAATATCAATATTGTTGTTATCAACATGAAATATGAATAGAGCTCATTTATAAACAAACACGGTTTATTTGGATTAGCCTGTTGATTTATTCAGTACAAGTTTCTTGTTTTTCTTTAACTTTAATTTGTTTCAATCAATCAACTTTTTTGTAACCAGGTTAAAACTGTCCGGTATTAAAATGTGTTGAAATATCAAATAAAAGAATAGGATAAAAATTGGAATTCCCTTTAAAAGGAGTAAAATGTGTTTAATAAGTTTAAAAGGGCATTTGCATCCTGTACGTACGCTGTTTGAATGTAAAGAGCTTTGTAAGAGTAGGCGAATGTGGCTGTGATCGATGGCAGGACGGAGAGATTTTGTGACAACTGGACTATCATGCCTCCAACCTCAGCAAACATGGGACTACAGAGCCTTCAAAGCATTCAAAAAAACATGTTTAAAATGGCCACCGTGGAAGCGAAAGCTAAGTACATAGAACATGGAAACAAGACTTCCAAAACAAACAGGAAACATTACGAGACGCAGAGACGACATGAATTTAACCAGCACCACAGAGACATAAAGCATGTCGGGTAGACACGAAGCAGGGAGACTTAGAACAGGGGTGAAGATGCAAAAGGATCTGCAAAGCAAAGGACTAACACGGCAATCTAGACATTGTAGCACTTAATAAGGTAAACTAAACACAAACTAGAACACGAATAGCAAACAAAATACAATAAAACTCAAACACTGGGTCACACGACCCGTGACAGACGCTCAGTAGCCTCGTGTTACAAAGCAGTGAATGATAACTGGACATGTAAAGATGACATATAAAAGACGTGACTTTGTGCACAGAGAATTATCTACTGATTTTTGTTTTTTGTCATGGTTTAACTATAATCAAGTTGAATAGAAGCAACTTTTTTTTTTCGTTTTGTGACTGAGAATCTGAGAGCTTTACTTTATTATTCAGAAACAGTCACTAGTTGTCTGTTGCATCATGAATTTTTTAGTTTTGGGATTTTGTAAAGCACTATACTTTTTTAACTAGCCAGTATTCTGACATTTTTCAGTGTGACTATGCCGAATTTCAGATCCTGATTCATTTGATGGAAAAAAAAAACCCAGTAACACATTCAGGATTTTATCTTCAATAAGTGTTTGAGATATTCACACTCAGATTTATTTGTACGAACAAAGGTAGACAGACCATTTTAATATATATATATTTTATATTTAATGTATGAATCTAAAGTTTCACAACAATCATACAGTCACTCTGGCTGTGCTACCTGCTCAGGTCACATGCTAGTCTGGTGCAGATGTAACAGGTGGAGTCATATCAGATTAACATTGATGTTTCACTGAACATCGTGTGTGAGGCGTGCGAAGGCCGATCCCCTTCAAGATTATCTTCTCGTGCACCGTTTCTATTTCCAGGTCTCTCCCTGAAGTGCGGCTCTGACCTGCACTTCCTGTGGAGGATCATTGCCGCTGCCAATGAAATCAGACCAAGCAGTCCACAGTTTTTTGGATGGAGACTGGTTGTTGCTTTTGCTTTCACTCACTGGCTACGGCACTTAAAACTCCTCCCTTAGACGCTGGAAAACACATTGGTGTGGGTTATAAGACACCCCTTCAAACAGTAACCCTGCCCACTAACCAATGATGTGCAGCAGCGGCCAACCTGTACGACGCCTCCTTTTTATGCCCCTATCTAGGGGTACAGGAACGTAGCATAAGAGTTAAAAAAGTAATTGACCCCGCCCTGGTCCCCAAAACCATACACGGAAAAACAATTTCGTAGTGAACGGTGGTTTATTTTTCTACACTGAAGAAAGTGGGGCATTTCGAAAGCCAAAAGGCATGATCATTGGAGGAAGTGATCAGGGGTGACAAAAGCGGAAATTTCAGATGCACGTGGAGTGAGGGGAACTTGCCAATCAACACAGTCTTCCATGCGGGGAAGAGGATAGGAGTCAGGTTTGGTCACACTGTTCACTTTTCGGAAATCGGTACAAAAACGTGGGGTTTTGTCTTCCTTCGGCACAAGAAGGCATGGGGAACTCCAGGCACTAGAACTATGGACAGCTAGACCAAAAGTGCGCGTTTTGTAGGGTTCACACGATAAGCGTGTTGTTTGATCGGAGGGTGGTCACCTACATATGTCATGTTCAAGGACAGTAGTGCAAGACAGAGTCTCAGCAAACAGGGATGGGAAAGTATTGATCAGAGAGCACACATCATTCTGGCCAGGCTCATCTAAATGTTTTAGGTGGGATTTTAAATTATCGAATATTTCAGAGTTTCTGAGTCGGGAGCAACCCTCAGCACAAACGAAAACTAAGCCATCACTTTCTGGGCTATACTGAGACAGGGATGCTGGCACAACTATCAGCACGGCAGATGGTGCGGCGGGGGATGAAGAGGAGTTTACCTGCATGCAATTTCGCATGCTTTATGCAGACGCTTCCTAAAATAATGTAATACGTTCTCTCTGGGATAGCTGTGTCGGACAGATATTTCTCTTTAAGCAGCCACAGGGGACCACGCACTGTGTGTCCAAACAAACACCAGCTCTGCAGGACTGAAACCCATGGACTCCTGCACACTCCCTCTCACCACTAGAAAGAGAACTGGCAGACCCTCATCCCACTCTCTTCCTGACTCGAGGCAGAACTTCCTCGTCATGGCTTTTAATGTTTCGTGGAAACGCTCAAGCGCACCCTGTGATTCGGGTGATACGCACTGGATTTTTGATGCTTTGATGCGAAGCGATTTTAAGACCTGAGCGAAATCTTGGACATGAAGTTAGACCCTTGGTCGTTTGAACTGATTTCGGCAAACCGAAAGTGGAGAAAAAGTTTACTATGCTCTGACGATGGCTTTGACTTTGATAGTGCGTAACGGAATAGCCTCGGGGAAGCGTGTGGCGGCGCACATCAAAGTCAAGATGTACTGATGTCCTGACTTTGTTTTTGGAAGCGGACCTACACAATCAATGATTATGTGCTCAAATGGTTCGCCTAAAGCCGGGATTGGATGCAATGGAGCGGGAGGAATAACCTGGTTGGGTTTTCCACTGACCTGGCAAACTGTGGCAAGAACGGCAATACTTGGTCACATCAGACTTCAAACCTGGCCAGAAAAAGTGACGCAGAATACGATGGTAAGTTTTCCTAATTCCTAAATGTCCAGAGAAACTGTCATGTGCGAGGCTGAGTACTTGGGGTCGGAATTTTTGCGGTACAACCACTTGTTGAAATACGTTCCAGCCAGTTTAGTATTTAGTAAGTACTGTTATCTACTGCTAGCTAGTTTATTGTGATGGTGCTGTTTTGGTCACACTGTTCACTTTTCGGAAACCCTAACCCTAACCCTAACCCCCTAACCCTAACCCTTTTTTGTTTGCTTTCTCTTCTGTTTTTTTTTTCTCCATACGGGTGATCCAGGTGTTTTGTTTGTTTTTCTTTCTTTCTTCCCCCCTTTCTCACCGTCTCTTCTCCCCTCTGGTTTTCTTTCTCTGCCTCTCTTTCTTTCATTCTTTCTCCCTGTCCCTGTCCCATTTGTAGTAACCGAAAATAAAAATAATTACATAATTATAATAAAGGTCAATCAAATGGACCAATATGGCAAGGCCATGATGATCAACTTGGTAAAATAAATCCGCTTGGCATCTTTCTTGGCCTTAAGACAACAATTCTGATGGCTAAAGGTCCACACGGGACAACAACAACAACAAAAAAAAAAGAAATACGTTCCAGCCAAGATCACTGGATGAGGGCGGATGCCATTTACACATTAACACGTTATTTTCAATGCTGTAAACACGGGGATTCTGATCGCTGGAATTTGCGGCGAGTAAACATTTGGCCATAGTTGGATCATTCTGTTGCGCATGGACAATCTGTTCTGTTTACCTCAAAAGACAGGTCAGGTGTAACAGGTAGCAGGCTGTCAGACACACATTTTTCAGCTTTTTCCACAGGCAGTTCAGCTTTCTCAGAAACTGCTTCAGAACATAAAAAAGAGTCAGACAAGTCAACATCACCGTATTTGCACTTGTGGGCGCGCGTGACAACACAGGCAGGAAAAACAGAGGGCAGACTGTAAGCAGCAGGTTCAGAAACAAAAACAGAATCATCGACGGGGTTTTCAATTACTTCAGGGATTGGGAAAAATTTTCCGTTGGCTAGATCATTCCCCAGAATCACAGTAACCCCCTGCACGGGCAAGCGGGCGCGCACCCCGACTGTTACCGGGCCCGAAACGAGAGGTGACTGTAGGAACACTCTGTGCAGCGGAGCTCGTAACACACTCATTTTCACTACCCACACAAGAGCATCAGCACCACAAAACGAGTTACTAGAAAAAGGCACGTTGTAATTTTGTAATTTTTGTCACGCAAAATTACAATCCGCACGCGATCCTCCTCTTTCCCAGTTAGTGAGACGAACCCTTTAGAAATGAAAGGGCGGTAACTGCTGTCAAGACTGTCATTTCCTGGTTCATCACTGATGGGATTAGGAGTAGAAACCAACCGAACGAACCCAACACTTTTTGGTTTTTTCGATGTTTGAGTTTGCAACGAAGCGACGGACAACTATCAATGAGATGGCCAGTATCTCGGATGGTCATGGGACAGTCAAGGGCGCGTTTGACGCTTAGGAGAAACCCTCAAACTCCTGGCAGGTTTAGACAATGGAGCACCTACACGGCGCACAGCTGAAAACGTAGCACGATGGGTCAACACAAACTCATCTGCAAGAACAGCAGCTTTAGACAACGAATCCACCTTTTGCTCATTGAGATACACAACAACAATCTCTGGAAGACGCGTTTTGAATTCTTCCAACAGAACCAATTTTCTTAGCTGAGCAAAGTCCTTCACTTTACTTGCAGCTAACCACTTATCAAACACGAGAGTCTTCTCCCTGGCAAACTCTACATGTGTTTGGCTGGCAGATTTTTCACATGACCAAAACCTCTGGTGATATGCCTCAGGAACTAGCTCATAAGCCCTTAAAATAGTGGATTTCACAATTTCATAATCCAGACTGTCATCAATGGATAAGCTTGCACAAATTTCTCGTGCTTTCCCCACCAATTTACATTGCAGAAACAAACTCCACACATTCTTGAGCCAAGTGGTTGCGATGCGTTCAAAGGCATTAAAGTAAGAGTCAACCTCACTTTCTCTGAAAGGTGGCACTAAAGCAATTTGCTTGCTTGCATCAAACTGGTCAGAGGAGAATGAATCAGAAGTTTTACTCACAATTTTATTCACTGGTGTAGAGGTAACATTGCATTGTCTGGAGGGATCCAGCTCCATAGCCCTTATGCGGAGATGCATAAGCTCAACTTCTTTGGTTTTCGCCTCAAGCTCCACCTCTTTCAGGCAAAGGGCAAGCCTAAGATCCTCCGTAACCAATTCTGGTAATGTTCCGGTCGGGCTAACGTTTGGGACCTGAATGGCAGCAGGAGCCTCCGCCCCTGTTGTCACCCGTCCACCGGCAGCTTGTGGGATGGTTGCAGCAGTTTCTGCTCCCACATCCACCACCAAACCTCCAGTCGCATCAACCGGCCGAGGTTTCAACTTCGCAATTACCCCTTTGTCCAACAGCTGTGCTGTCGGACACTGCTTAATTTCTGCCTTTTTAGCATTCAAAGGCAAACAAATTTGCCACCAACAAATCTGCCTTTGTACATCGATCCAACTTATCCATGGTGGGTTGCAGTGCAAAATCATCCACGTTAAAAGTCATTGCGGCTAATGTACCCCCAACACTACAAGAAAACTGCCAACCAAAAACTGTAGGCAACCTACAAAACACAATGCGCAAAAACAATCGGCAAAAGAAAAGAGCGGACGAGCCCCCATTTTATGTTACGCCCCTGTCTAGGGGTACAGGAATGTAGCATAAGAGTTAAAAAAGGAAGTGACCCCGCCCTGGTCCCCAAACCATACACAGAAAAACCAATTTCTTAGTGAATGGTGGTTTATTTTTCTACACTGAAAATGAAGCTCTGGGGTGAACAAAGGCCAAAATAACTAACAAAACAAGCTAAGTCAGGAGACGAGGTGTTGTCTAAAACCCTATGTGAAACAAAAACCAAACAAAAGACAAACGCTACACCTAACTCCCTAACTGAAATAAACACGAGAAAACAGCACAAGGAAAAATAAATAGGCAGGTCACCCCTTCTGTTTCAGTGGTATTTACAAGTGAAAAGTAATGTACACACTATATACAAAGCTCGGTAAGTCATGAGAATCTCAAAGACGAATGTCACAGGTTTTGGAAGCCAAGGTCAGGTCTGCTGCTCCTGTCAGTGGCTGCCCCGGGACAACTGTTGGTGAGGGATTTTCAAACCAACCACATGATCAGGGCACCAATCAGCAGCCGTCAGCTCCTCCAATCAGGGACCTGCAGAGACTTAAAGACACAGACAGGCAGAACAAAAAACAGCAGTCCTGGTTGGTGTGTTGCCGGGGTTGTGGGCGGGTGGGTGCATGGGGGCCCAGCCCTGGCGCAGGGTGCCGCCGGTGCGTCGAGCCACCTGGGGGGCTCTTCAACTGGTGGGGGAGATTGTCACATCTTGCAGGAGCTTTCCTCTCTTCAGGAACTCTCTCTGCAGGAAGGGGAGATACAGGAGAGGTGGAGGAAGATCTCAGCCTGGGCGTCTATTGTCTTATGTAGTCTGGAAGATGAGTGGATGGTGGGGTGGGTGCAGTTTTCTCTGTGGTGGGGTTGGGTGGACTGTCCCGGGCTCTGTGGGGCCGGGAGGCGCTGCTGCACTGGGCCCCGGTCTGGATGGGCCTGGGCCCCCTTTCCCTGGCGGGTCGCGGAGTATGGGGGTGCCTACTGGGGTCAGCGGGGGAGCTGGCCCCAGGGAGGGGTCACTTGCCCCTCCCTTCCTTCCCTCCCCATCTCCAGCTGCCTCCCTCTTCCCGCTCCACCACAACCACCCACACATGCAGGGCCTTGGAGTAGGGGTATGTCACCAGGGTGCAGAGGAGGCTACCCCCCCCTCTGTCCCCTTCTGGCTGCCTCTGCCTCAATTTTATCCCACAACTTAGATTCACATAATGTTTAATATTTAGTATTTACTGTCATATTCCCATATATCATTGTGATGTTGTTTATTCTATTACTCTTGTTCTCTTCTGCTTGTTTTCTTTTTTCTTTCTCAACAGGTGATCCAGGTGATCGATAGATGCATTTTTTTTCCTGCCCATTCTGTTGGTTTTTGTTTTTTGCCCTTCTCCCCCGTCCCTCTTCTCAGCTGTTTCTCTTTCCCTCTTTCTTTCTCCCCTTCTTTCCTCCAGTCAAGTCTGTCCCGTATTCAGCAAGTGAAAATAAAATAAACAATAAAAGGTGAATCAAATGGACCATTATGGCAAGGCTGGGATGGTCAATTTGTTAAAGTAAATCCGTTGGGCATCTTTCTTTGCCTTTAGACAATAATTCTGATGGCAAAAGAGCCAAACGGGACAGGCAAAAAAAAAAAAAGAACAAAAATCAGCCACCAAGACACATTATGGCCAGGGCCGTAACACTCCTGTAATGGAAGAAGTTAATTCACTGCTGTGGGACATTTATGGAATTGTACTAAATAATTTCTTCTATAATTGGAGTGGTTTTGTGCTGTGAAATCAGAGGTCATTTGACTTATGAACGTCTGATTCATCTCAAACACCATCAGCGACTAGTCCACGGTGGTCAAGCGACTCCTGCACACTTCGAGAATCAGTGAGGGAGTATCAGCAGGTAGCGCTCACTTGTTTCAGCTGATCTTGCAGTCAATAAGAACGCGACACGTCAGCGCTCCGACAGGATTTCTGCGAACATGCTCACCGCCAACCCCATCAAACTCAAACACGACTCACCATCACACGCACACCGTCATCTAAAAAGACACTTGATGTGTATTATCATAATCGTGAGATTACATGTGTACTTTTACAGATTTTACCACTTGAAGTGTGAGGCGTGTGTGACACGGTTAAACACACACACACACACACACAGTAAATCTGAGGCTTTGTGTCTCTTCGGTCCCTCTGAGCTGAGTCGCTGCCCCACCAAGGTAATCTTCATCATCATCTTCATCACTAAGCTGGATCAGAATCATCCATCCTCATGAAGAAGAGGCAGCCCTCCTGTGGCACACACACACACCACTGCGCTCCTAAAATCCCCTGCACCATCAAAGGCACCGCCTGTCTGTCAGTCATGTGATTACGGGCTGAGTGACGGGGGTCGGGTGACACTAAGCGGTCGCCTGAATGCACCTCCGTCAGGCCTGGCAGGACGGCATGACACCGGGGGCCGGGCCGCGTCCCTCAGGCTCGGGATTAGCCTCAGCAGCTGCCATCTGAGCGCCACTGTGCTCTCACTCACACACACACACATCGTTTTGAGGTAGGCTTCGCTGCACAGACACACACACGTATGAACATGTTTAAATACGACATCAGCAGAAAATTCGTCTTCACTCTTTTTCTGCTTCATTAATAATAAAACATCATTACTGTGTTTGAAACCAGTTGAGCTGAAAGTAAACCTGTTTTTTTACAAACGTTTTTCCAAAACACAAAAATGTCTTTTTTGTTTTCAACTATTTAAATTAACTTAAATCTGAGAATCTGTTTTCTTTTCATACATCCACGTGAGCACAGGCTAAAAACAGCATAATGTTAATATATTAATATTGGCAATATATTAATATACGGGCTGGTAGATGTTTACAGGTGAGCTGCAGGTTCACCTAAGCGTTGAGGATATATTTCCATGGAAACTGATTTGAAGATCATTCCCATCTGCCTGGGATGTTTTCACCTCGTGTCACATGACCTTTCTCTGAGACGTGTGGGCGGGTCACACAGTCCACCTGAGGGGTGTCTGCGTGTCATAAATAAGTAAGTAAGTAAAATTTATTTATATAGCACATTTTCACAGATAAAAAGCACAAACTGCTTCACAATAAGATCAGACATACAAGTTAAAATTAATGAAGATGAAGGTGCACAACGAGCAGTCATCAGGCCTCGTTTCCCCTCCCTCCCAATGACCCCCCGCTCTTCACGTTAACACCTACCACACCGTCACACCCGGTCTCCCCCCCCACCTCCGTAACCCTGCTCACCTGGCAAACTGCATATCTTCAGCTTACTCAGCAGAGTCAAATGCCAGCCATGTCCTCCCCCGTGCACTCACATTCACGCCTCACCTGCCTCCTGGAAATGGGATTGTCTGGGAATCTCGCCTCGTCCCTGATGGGATAATTGAAAACCGAACTGCAAGGACAAATATGAGGAAGACAAATGTTCTTCTGCAAACTCTGCTTATTCACACACTGCCCGTTGATTTGAAAATGAGATCTAACCGGCCGTGTTTCCAGAGGTCCTTAAAAAAGTCATCTGCATGTTTGAATACCAGAGTAACACCTCTGCTTCCTGAGCAAGAGATGCCCCAAAACTCTCATTTACTGACTCTGACAAAGCAGATAGTTAAAAACTCTCACCTGATGAGTATGAACAGATGTATGAAGCTGTGAAAACAGCACAGCAGACTTTTTCTTCTGTTAATTATCTCCATCATCACCATGGTTTTATTTACTCCTGAAACCGCTGGTGCTAACTGCAGCGTTCAAACGTGTCCGCTATGAGGAAAGCACCTTTTAATGGCACACCATGGTGTGTGTGCTTTCAGCCGTGGAGGGCAGGTAGCAACATAAAGTAACAGGTGTCTTTATTCACCAGAGCAACAACATAGAACGAGAAACCACAGGAAACCAGCCTTCAAAGTAAAACAGGAAATGACCAAAAGACAACAAAGACGTGAAGAATGACTTGGCAGGAAGTGAGAGACAGATGGATTAGTTTTTAATTTTATTTGACTGTTTTTTTTGCTTTTTGGGCGGCAGAGGCAGTATTTAGGTAAATTTGGTCCAGGTGCAAAAAAAATAATGACCCTTTAGTGAACTATAATAACCTTGAAAGGAGAAGGACTGCAGGGGTTAGAATAAAACCGAGAGCTCCAAACTGGAAGCAGAAGCTCAGCATGACCACAATAATAAAATCCAAAGTACTGAGACAGAGTTTACCTCCTGGTTCTGAATAGTTGCCTAATGAGCTCGTGCCTGAAACAAAGTCTGATTCTACCTGCAGACGGGTCGCCTGGTGAGAGCAGGTTAAATGTAATAGAATAGCCTTTTATCATCGTAGGGCTACAAAACACTTCCGCTTATTTTTCAAAGACATGTCTGAGATTCTGAATAAAGCTCATTAATTTTTTGAGGTTATTAATTCCAATAAATTATTTTAAATACAAAAGACAAATGTCTGAAAATAAAAACATAGCATTGTTTACTGATTATTATTATCAGCCCCTCCCTGACCGCGGCGTCGCTCTAAACCCAGTCCATAAATGCTACTTCCAGGTGTAAAGGTGTTTCACTTGTTTGTTCTCTGAATATGCAGATTCAAGGGATGGAGGGCAGCAAAGTTTAGCCAATAATTCAATTTGTTCATCGCAAACTGTTTTTGATTTATATCAATTTCACGGCTTCCATCAGGTGCCACATCACAGAGGAGGGTAATAACCCAGAAATAACCTCGTTATGGAGACAGCGCTGCAGTGTGGGCACAATGAACTCCGAGCTGAAGAATTAGTGACCTGGAAAGTGGCAGCGAGAGTTAATGGCATTAGCTCCATCAGACACTCGGAATGAGAGTGAATCATTTACAGTGCTGCTGCACAAGAAGGATCCTCTGATGGCTCATTGTTCTTGTTCTTATTTCGCTGTTATTATTATCAGAGATGCAGCTACTCCTGCTATTGTTTTCAGTCTAATTAGAAGAGACGGGGGATGCAGAGCAGGCTGCTAATTATTTCCCTTCGTGTGTTTTGAGATCGCGTTTTGGGGTTTGATGTGGACTCGCAGATCCTGCGTAACCTGCTGATAGGCTGTCCGCAGGTATAATGCGTTTCTCTCGTGACGACATATAACGTGGAAACAGCAAGTGACTGTTTGCCTCGAAGCATGAAGCCCACCCCACCTGTCTGCTCCGCTTCACCTCAGAAATGTTTCAAATATTGAAATTTGTGGCTGTTCCTCAGTAATCAGGTCTTTGATATCCAACATCAATAGAACTTTGATATACGAGGCTGGCTTGATGAGCACAGAGAACATTAAAAATATGTTTAATTAGCATTTCAAATCAGCCACGCTCAACTAAAAAAGAATATACAATAAAAGAGATATACGGCCAAGTGCGCGTGTGGGGGCGGGCGAACAAATTAGTCGTGGGTTAGACGAACAAAGAGCCGGCCCTCAGAACAAAGCGCCTGTTTTAGCCTTGTGCCGTTCACCTTCTGACGCCAAACCAATCAAAACCATCCTCCGGGCCCCTTTCTCTGATTTCTTCATCACTCTCGCGCAGGAAAATATTCCGTCTCTAATTAATATGACCTTATGAAATTTTAATGAAGCCCGAGCCCCTCTTTGAGCGTGCAGTGGGGAGCCTTGAAGTACATGTGTCAGTATTTGCTCTTAGCTGTGAGGAAGAAAGGGGAGAAAATGTGACTTTGGTCTGTGATGAATAACTGATGTACATTTTAACCTATTTATTTCATTTTGATTCAAATCTTTAGATCACACAGAGGATTGACAGATCAACACTGCTGGGGTAAAATGATTGCTCTTCCCTTTTATATGTATTTTTGGAGCTGTAATGCCACGCCAAAGAGGAAGTTAAGATTTCAAACTGTTCAAAGTGAATTTCATATGAGGTGTAATTCAATGGAAAATATAAAACGTCAGTCTCAATTCTGCACTGCGAGAAGAGAGAGAATCTGCACACGCTGGCGATTGGCTGAGCGTCTTCTCTCCTTTTCTTGTCCGTTTTCCTGCTTTCTGAGGCAAAGATCCAGACGTCTTCACATCAGCGAGTAGCGATCACTCTTTGAGCTTCACTGTGCGCTGCTGAAGGTTTAATGAAAACGTGTTTCTGTGAACCATCTCACGGTGGGTTTCTGCAGCTGATGGACGAGTCAAAGTGTCTGTTGCAAAAGTCTGCGCTGGTAGTGAAGCAAGAACTTAGCTTGGAGGTGAAGCTGTGCAGTTAGATCTGCCCTCACCCTCAAGCTGTGCGTAGTGTCTGAAAGAAGGATTTCACAGGATTTCACAGTCCTCTGCAGGAGGTGTTTAGGATTAGCATTGGACATAGTGTGAGAAGTTCGGTCGTTCAGGAGGAGCTCACAATACACCTGCTACCCCTCCACATCCAAAAGAAGGTGATTCAGCATTAGCACACCTCATGATTGTTTCATGTCCATTTGGGGGAAACCTGTCTCTGGCTTGGGAACTCATCCCAGAAGAGCTGTAAAGGGAGCTCTGGGGGTCTCTGTTTAGACTGCTGCAACCATGGACATGGATAAATGCTGGAAGTTAGATGGATCTAAACAGTATGTTAAGCTTATTTTTTTATATTTTATTTTTACCATCATAGGATTTCATGATAGGATTAGAAGAACAACACCTCAATAACCTTTTTGAAGTGACCCCAGAAATGTTAACAGGTTGTGGTCAGTGTGTACGACAAGAGGAGAAGCAGAATTTGGACAAAATTCACAGTGACGTACGACAAAGGAATTTGGTGGATGAACAGGAGGAGCCTCTCCATGTCCTGCAAGGTTACACAAATGCATTACAGCAGCATTTGTGTCATAGTATCTCAGGTGACAAGCGAGGTACCCAGGTCCAAGAGGCTGCTTTAATTTAATCTAATGTGCTGATTTTATTGTTTTCATTTCATTTTAAATATTATTTTATTTATTTATTAATTAACTTTTTTAATGTATCGGGGGTTTTTAATTTTTTTTTTTATCATGTTAAGTGTGCAGCTGTCTTCAGCTGGGAGTCTGAAGGTGCCATATAAATAAACTGCTTGCTTGCTAACACAGTCTGGGGGTCCGACTGTCACCTTTTCAAAGTCATCAGATCGATCTGATTTGTGAAGACTGGACTGTCTGAAGACAAAAACACTCTTTACCTTCAATAAACACAAAACAGTAATTCTGAATAAAATGCAACTGAAATATATAAGATCAAAGTTTTACTAAAATAATGAATCATTAAGGAATGTGCCAATTAAATGTCATTTGACCAGATTCCAATAAATGCAACAATTTAATTTGTACAGCTGTAACAAAATGTGATGGAAAATGTACATGATTAAATTAAAGTCAGCGTTTTTCCAGTGTGTGACTGGGATCAAGGAGTGGCCCATCCACTGGATTATTGCATGGAGTTTTAAAGTTGGCGTTGCATCAGTTCTTCAGACATGTTCTCCCTTTCCTCAAATGCTGATGGGAAAATTGCAGCTGATCAGACTTGTGCAGCGACACGTTTGCTTTTATTTGTGACCAGCGTCGATCAGTGTGCTTGTGTTCAGAATCTCATTCGACTGCAATAAAAAAAAGAGGAGAATCCAGGAGAGACAGAAGGACGAAGACATGTTCACAGCTCTGAAAACCTCAACAATCTGGACGTGGACAGATGATTAACGGTGCTGCAGCACTTTTGTTTTCTCACATTCTTTGCTTGCTGTTTGTCCAGTTTTATAGCATCATAAATAACTGTGTCAGCACGCAGAGGCCAACACTCACACCTCTCACAGCATGTCATGTGACTGAGCGCAAAACACAGCTGGTTCATTTCAGAGCCATAAAACTCTGAGCTGCAAGAGTCAAACTTCAGTGTGACATGTTCAGATTACTAACTACCCACTGCTCTGTGACACACACACACGAACGCACACACACACACACACACACACCTCCCATCCAAACACTGTCGTGAGCTTTTGCGTTCATTATTATGTCTAATTATTTGCTGCATACATTCACACCTTTAATTGGCTTTTTGGTCTGCAGCTGTCACACTTTCTGTGTGTGTGTGTATGTGTGTGTGTGTGTGTGTGTGTGTGTGTGTGTGTGTGTGTGTGTGTGTGTGTATTTGAGTGCTTTGTGATGAACACTGCATTCTGTTTTTGTGTGTCTGTGCTGGCCAGGTCAGAGTGGGGTCAGAGGTCAAAGGACACCATATTGCATGCGTGTAAGGAGAGAACAGCGGTGCCGTCAGCGGGTCAAAGTTGAAATGTTTGCATCTGAGTGAACGTGCAGATAATCGGAGCTTAATTAACAACATAGTAATGAAGATCTGAGTGGACAAACTTTAACATTCAGGAGGAAAAAAGCGGTTTTGGGACAGAGTTGAGAGCTTTTATGTCCCAGTGAAATGAACACTTGGATAATGCTGCAGAATAACTGCCCTCACCTGTTTCAGTGCTGACACTTTGTGCTGTTTGTTGATGTGGGCACACGACTTGGACTGGTGCTGCTGGAGTTTTAACAGCTCACACAGTAAATCAGGTTACAATCTTTGTGGCCTCATATCTCGTTTAATTCATAAATGTTGACCACACTGCACATTACATTATTTCCTAATGTGATGCTAATAAATTACAGACATGAATTATTCTCCTCTGAGTCTTTAAAAGTGAAGAGTCAGTGTCGACTACAGCTTCATCCCCATCAGATGGTCCTCTCAGACTACAGTCACAGCATACTGACCTGCTCAGAGTAGCTTTCGTTTCATGGAATCATCCAACATGCCCTTCATCAAGGGAAAGACTAAAGCACGAATCCGTGTACAGAGAGCGGCCCTGAGCTCTGCAGAAGGAGAAACAGCATGGCACAGCTGGAGTGGCATCCACCCCGAGCCTCACTGCCACTCTCTCTGAGGTTTCATAATTGATTTAGCCAGCAGGTGATAAAGATCGATGTCAGTCTGCCCGGGCAGCGACACCAGGAGCGTCGCAGTGGCATTGTGTGGCGGGAGACGGCAGCCTATTATGGAGGCGCAATCGAATATTTGTAGCATCCGGACACAGTCGTTCTTTATTCATGCTAATACGAGTATATTAAAGAAGCTAAACAGGGTTAGTGCTCCATCACTCACAGGGGGAATCAGCCGCGGCATTCATCACAACCTTGGCTACGATTCCCTCGGCCACAGACACCATGCTAACTGACATGCTGACGGGGTAATGGGCTCTGATTTGTATGCACGCGGCCACCTTTGTCATTTCTTTGCGGACTCTTTGCAAATAATGCACAATTTGAGACTTGAGTCAAAGAAGGTTGTGAACCATGTGCGGCGTGCGATCCCTGCGTGGACTCTGGCCGTTATCGGCGATGCTCAGAGAGTCTTCATTAGGCAAACACTGATGTGTGTGATGGATCTCTGCTGCGAGGAGTGCACGAACAGCAACAGCAGCAGCATCCGCTCCTTCAGCCCATAAAACCACATATATTATGTTTTAATACCCGCTTATAAAGGAAAACATAAAAATGCAAAATGCAATATCCCCGAGCTGTCAGTGTGATAAACAAAGCTGAATATTGATCTGTCTCTAAATTGGAGCGCGGGGGGGAAACAATAATGTTAGATTCCCTCTAACATGAAATTACATGCTGAAACAGAGTGCGTGGTGCTGTGGCCTGTCAGCATGCAGCCGCTCAGCACTTCCTCAAACACAGAAAAGCAGAATAAAACTAGGCTACAGAGTGACGACACCATGCTCGACAAATCCAATAATCCACGTGACGATCCTCTAAACTGAGGACAGCAGCAGCAGGCAGCTGATTATTATTTAACGATGACTTCCAGTCAGCGATGATGGTGCAAGGTGAGCATGAATACAGCTGAGTTTTAGCAAAGTGTGAGGCAAAGTAAGTAAACTCCATGTTTTTAATGTGCTTTCATTTTGGATGTGGGAGAGGAGCAGCATGTAAACTCATGATAGTGCTTTCACCCTGCAGGCTTGCTTGTTGTTCCTAGAGTATTTAAAAGTAGAATGGGAGGCAGAGCCTTCAGTTTTCAGGCCCCTCTTCTGTGGAACCAGCTTCCAGTTTGGATTCAGGAGACAAACACTATCTCTACTTTTAAGATTAGGCTTCAAACTTTCCTTTTTGCTAAAGCATATAGTTAGGGCTGGACCAGGTGACCCTGAATCCTCCCTTAGTTATGCTGCAATAGACGTAGGCTGCTGGGGGATTCCCATGATGCATTGAGTGTTTCTTCTTCACCCACTATGTGTTAACTGCATTGAATCATACCTGTTATTAATCTCTGTCTCTCTTCCACAGCTTGTCTTTAGCCTGTCTTACTTCTCTCAGCAGATGCCCCGCCCCTCCCTGAGCCTGGTTCTGCCGGAGGTTTCTTCCTGTTAAAAGGGAGTTTTTCCTTCCCACTGTCACCAAAGTGCTTGCTCATAGGGGGTCATTGGGTTTTTCTCTGTTGTATTATTGTAGGGTCTACAGTATAAAGCACCTTGAGGAGACTGTTGTTGTGATTTGACGCTGTATAAATTAAAGGTAATTGAATTGAATTGAATGACAGGCTAGCTTGCATACTATGAGCAGTATGGCTGCACAGAAACAAATCAGCTCATGTGAGCTTGCATGAGACAGTTTGCATTGTGGGTAATATACAAGGAGAGCACACCTGTGGACCTGAGTCTGGTTGTTTTTATCTCTGCTGCTGCTACATTTCAGTGGATGTGTCTTGCTCTGGTTCCAGCGTCCAGCATTTATCAGAGATTGTGTTAATGTGTAGTGCCTTTTTATGCACACAATTAGAGTCCTGCAAAGTGACAAACAGAGGTTTGTTAGCAAGGGGATAAATTTGGCATTTTTAATCCTTTCTCAAATAAAGCTTAAGTTTGTTTCTGTGCAGCCAAAGAGGATTCTGGGACCACAATGATCAGCCTGCATCTGGAATCAGTCTTCTCTTGCTGATAATGCTGCCGCAGACGAGTTTCTCTGCGATCAGTGTGGGCAGCAGGTTACGCTGACAGGTCGAACACTCGGAATCCATCTGCTAGCATCTCTGAGCTTTGTTCTTTTTAACCTCCGCATATTTCGGTTTGACACCAGTTTATGAAACGTCTTGTTCTGCCGTCTGATGGCTGTCTAAGTCGATTTGTCAGGAACGCCCGAGGTGAAGCAATAACAAACTGTATGCTAACTCCCCCGTTTGAAAAAAATCTGCCTCTCTCTAACAAGGCATACAGCACATACCTAGAGAGTTAGCGCTTCACGTCTTCGACAAATAGACTTACACCTCTCCCTCCATCTCCTGCTCGCCGAGAGCTCGGGGAAAGCAGACAACCATCTACTCTCCTCCGTCTCTCTATATTAAATCGACCAATCAAGGGGTGTCAGTCATGCATCCCAGCTCGCCGCTGACAAGTTGGCAGTTGCGATGCAAGAGCGGTTCATTCATTCTGATGACACTCTGCCAATATCTGCACGGTGGAAGCTGCACATTTCTGCCTCTTAGTCAGAGGAAACCGATTCACAGCCGACACAGAGGGAGGGAGAGGGGCATCGGAGCGAACAGAATTAAAAGCTTTGACTGTAAGTTTCCCTATCCAGGGTGTCTGACTTGCCAGTTTGAAGTGTGACTGATAACACAGGAGGAAAGTTTACAGAGAAAACAGCTCATCTTCCTGCAAGCAGAGCTCAGTCTTTAACGTCTGTGCACGCAGGTCATATTGACAGCCGAGCCAACTGTTTGGGTTTGTTGTAGAAACTCGGGGCATATTGATGTAGCCGGGGGGGCGTCGAAGCAGAGAGAGGGTTGCTCACTGGGCCTGAACTTCTACCGGAGGGGGCCCTTTGGGACTGCAAACAACACCGATAACCATGAACACAAAACCACCATGACGCTGACTCTGAATCTGCTGCGCTTTATTTCTGCAGCTTCTTTGTCAGTGACGAGCAGCAGAGTCACCAGCTCAAACCACGACAGAACTTCTTACCCTTAATAAAAGCAGCCAGCACAGACACATCATCTTTATATTTTTATATACCTCCTCGTGTTTCCCATGCACAGACTTTACCTGGTTCCACAGGTATGTGAGTGGAAACAATGGAAACATTAGGCGGTCCAGTTTATCATTTTTTCGAAATCCTCCTTCAGTAAATAATAAAGAAACAAAGAAACAAAAACCAGTTGGGCTCTACAGTGAGCAGAGAGAAGACGTCAGGCTGCCATCGTAAAGTCTGTTCCTGATTGTTCAGAGCTACTCAGACCAGCGGCCTGCTAGAGGTCATTTTGTAGCTCTGACAGTGCTCATCCTCTTCCTCCTTACACAGAGAATCAGAATCGTGTTTATTGGCCAAGTATATGTGCAGACACATACAGGGAATTTGGTTCCGGTAGATGGTGGCTCTCAAGCACAGCAATGTAAATCAGAGGAGCAGATACCAGTCCTGCTGATGACTTCTTCTACGGCCCTGTCCAGCTCTCCTTGAATGAGTGCTTATCTCCAGAGCACTCTGGAAATCAGACTGAGGCAAAGGTTTGTTTTCCAGAAGGCAATGATCCTAAGCACTCAGCAAAAACAACAAAGGAGCAATTTTGGGAACACTCTGTGAATGTCCTTGAGATGCCCAGACTCAAACCCAATTGACCTACTCTGACTGTCTTCTATCTGTCACATGAATTCTGTTCTTAGTGATTTAGGAATAAATGCATGAACTAGTTTTTCACTCTGAGACAGGTTATTTCTAACTTCAGAGATGTTGCAAAAATGGAAGAAAGCAGTCTTACATATTTGTTTAATATGTGCATTGAAGGACATGTCCTGGTCAAAAATAACTCCAAGGTTCCTCACAGTGTTACTGGAGACCAAGGTAATGCCATCCAGAGAAAGAATCTGGTTAGATACCATATTTCTAAGATTTTCAGGGCCTTCTGAATGGTTCATTTGTAAAGAGGTTCATGAAGTCATTACTAGTTAACATTAAAGGAATGGTTTGGGCAGTAACGTGCTACTGTAATCTGATTACTTTTTTCAAGTAACGAGTAAAGTAAGGCATTATTATTGCCAAAAAGTAATTAGATTACTGTTACTTTCCTGTAAGCAAGCTTGTACTGGAACTGTTTGTATGTTATTTCTCCAGGCCTATAGGGGGCACAGGTTTGCACAGTTTGCTATGTTGAGCTAATTAGTTACTAGAAGAAATGTGATAGGAAGTGTTTGCTCATGAGTGAAGCAAGACACTGGCTGTGTC
>NW_024582927.1:0-7677 GCF_018398535.1 Haplochromis burtoni
TTTCAAAAGTACCGGTTTGGCACCGGTATCGGATAAAACCTAAACGATACCCATCCCTAGTTGCCACCACATAATGCAGTTTTTGTAGGTTAAAGTCATTGAGTGTATTTCTGTAGGATCAAGTTGCAGTTTTATTCATAATCAGCACTTTTGATAAAGTGCTTTCTGTATCATTTCTGTGGCTTTGTAAAAAATTGGTACAGATTTTTAGACCATAATGTGGTGAAGAGTGGAACATTATCTGGGGGACAGAGTGGACACAGAGTGGCTCACCTGCGACAAACAATTATGACGACAGTGATGGCAATAATAAAGACAACCCCTGCAGCAGATGAACCAATGATGAGGGGGAGCTTCTCTTGAATAATGGAGTTATATTCTTCTACAGGTGAAAAGACAAGAAACCACAAAAATGTGAGTAATTTTTATATTTAGACTTATATATTAGGCAGCACACAGGGTATGAAATATGTCTGAATTTAGTTTGTCAGTAAATCTGATTCCTACCTTCAGTCATGGTTTGGAAGTACATTTTACCACTGAAGCGTCCAAATCCAGCGACAGTCCGAGCCCGGACCTGAAACACGTATATGGTTCCAGGCCTTAAACCTTGTATGACAGCAGTGTTGGTCTGACTCCTCGTTAGAGATGAGTTCCATTCTGCTTGGTTCTGAATAACACACACCAAAGACTTTAAATCAGGCAGATCTGTCTATAATTAAAACTGTAAGATTTTTGAGTACAATTTAAGAGTCAAAATGTTTCAGGTTCAGATGCCTTGAGGTGACTGCTTTTGCGAATTGGTGCTATATAAATAAAACTGAATTGAAATTAATTCAATCAGTTGGCACTGATGTACCTTCTCATAATACTGCAGTTCATAGTCCAGAATAACACCATTGGGCTGATCTGGCTGGGACCAGGACAGAGTGATGCTGTTAGGAGTTCTGCTAACCTGGTGGATGATGGACACTATTGATGGTGCTGAGAAAAAAACAAAGAGATCTGAAGGGTGTAGAAAACATGCTAACAGACATTCGAGCTACTAAAAAAAAGGAGTTAATACTGAAATCACTGAAATATCACTAGAGTAACATCATGCCTCACCAGCCTGGTTGGTGGTGATGTTGACAGACGTGTACTGTGGTGAATAAGGACTCTGATCAGACACTCCATTGACAGCTTGTATTTCAAATGTGTACTGCGTGTGAGCCATGAGGTCGCTGATATGTACTCGGGTGTTGGTGAGTCCCAGCTGACGTGGGATAAACTGCACGTTGTCACCACAGCGGGTGCAGCCGCTGCGACCGCTGCCACAACTCTTACATATGATGTTGTAAACTACATCTTCTCGGCCACCACTCTCCTTTGGTGGACTCCACTCCAGTATCAGAGAAGTCTCATTTACTATGGAGATGACATTTTGTGGTGCAGATGGAACAGCTAGAAGACAAAGGGAAAACAGAAAATTATGCTAATAGTAATTACTGCCTGTTATAAGTTTGGTTTTTTTTTTTTATTCTCAAGCTTGCACCTCACTAGCTAAGGATTGCAAGCTCTAGAGGTTTAGTACAGAGACTACATGTAAGAACATCAAGCAATAGAACATCTGTTTGTTCCGATAACCAGATTCCCACTTAGTGTATTTGCATTATCTGGAAAAAACAACAACCCAATTATCTACATGATGATAATGGAAACAAAGTATATTTTTTTAACTTATTACATGTCTTGTGATTGCAAAATAAATAAAAACTAAATACAATTAAAAATCTTCATTTTTGAATCTTCAATTCAAGGGGATCAATGTAGACTCTGGCAGAACATTCAATCAGTTATGCTCCTGCAGGTTGTTACAAAATTGATTGCAGTATCACTGGGTGGGGGGAGGGTCTACCCTTCCTATCTTGCCCAAATTCTGTTTGTGTTTGCCCTGGTCTATTGGATGGTGGCGTCAGTACTGCATCTTTTTCCGGAGGGTTTTTTGGGGGTGGGGTGTATTTATAGGTTATATAATTATAATATAATATTCATAACTTGTAATGACACAAAATTACACACAGGTGAACTCAATTATCAAATTAGGTGATTTCTGAAGCCAACTGATTGCATTGGATTTTATTTAGGGGCATCAGAGTACAGGGGGCTGAATACAAATGCATGCCATACTTTTCAATTTGTTTAAAATTTTGAAAACCACGGATCGTTTTAATACCACTTCACAATTATGTACTACTTTGTGTTGTCACAGAGAATCTCAATAGAAAACATTTAAGTTTATGGTTGTAAGGCGACAAAATGTATAGAAGTTCAAGGGGTATGAAGTTCAAATGGGAAAAGATGAAATTCAGGCTCCAAGTCTATATTTCTCTGCGGGACAACTGTGAGCTTCCTCTTCAGGTTAGGCAATCAAAAGCACAATTCCCCCATTTCAATTCAATTTTATTTTATTTATATAGCACCAAATCACAACACCAGTTGCCTCAAGGCGCTTTATATTGTAAGGTATAGAACTGCTTTGAAATTCATATGAGCTGTTCGCACTAAAGTAAAAAGCACCATCACTTCATGCGGATACCCTCTCGGCGCCAGCTGCGGTCGCAAGGCTGGAGCCGAACAAAAACACCCTGATAACGACTGTGTTTAGTCTGTTCCTTCCCATTCCATGGAAGGCCACCTGGGTTGGCTGGAAGACTGTTTACTTAGCCTAGCAGAGCGAAGGACACTGTCTCAGCTGAACTCTGGACACGCACACACACATACATATACACTGATATGCACACACTCATCCCCCCCTTCCTTTCCAAACGCCTTCGATGCTTATTCTCTTCCGATGCTGACGGTGGATCAAGGAGACCAGCGCACAGGCTGCAGGCCCGGATGTACTGGCTAAATCGGCTGTCTCTCACCCTTTACCCACCCCTGTTGCTTGTCATGTGTTTCTTTGGTGTATTAAGTTTTTTCATGTGCTATGTGCAGAGGTGTTTTTTTCTGTTCACAAACTGATCTCCCTGTTGGAGCTCAGTCTGGGGGGAGTTATTTTTTTCTCCTTATCTTTCCTCATGTGGTGCATTTTTCCATTGTTATACCTCTCTGACCTGTCTTCCCCATGTGATGTTTGGTGTAATGTATGTATGGTCGGAGGGTAAGATGGCGCCGCCATTGCGTGCAATAGGTCGGCAGCCTTATGAAATTTCCCCTTGTGGGACTAATAAAGGTATATCAAATCAAATCAAAGGTAGACCCTACAATAATACATACAGAGACAAACAGAAAAACAATCATATGAACCCCTTTGAGCAAGCACTTGGGCAACAGTGAAAAGAAAAAACTCCCTTTTAATAGGCAGAAACCTCCGGCAGAACCAGGCTCAGGGAGGGGCAGCCATCTGCCATGACCGTTTGGGATGAGAGAACATTGAACTGATGAAGTGATGGAACATTGACAATGCTCCATCAGATCAGATTATTCATACTACCAGTATCACTGAAACGACTGACACAGAAATCCTAGAAGCACTTGGGTATAAGATTAAGGATCCAGGTAGAGAAAGCTTCTCCACAGAGAGGGCAGCTGGAAGCCAAAATCAGAGAAGCCCAGAAGGATATCAATCGATGCAAAAGGGTTTCATGAGAAAGAGGTCCTGGATGAAAATAAGGTAAAATTGGGTTTTCAAAACCGAGGATTTAGAAACTGCCAAACAAAGGCTCACAGCTCTGGAAACTAAGCTGAAGAGATAAATCAGAGAAGAGAATGACCTGTTCTGCTAAGATGCATCCAGGGTGTACTCTCTACTACAAGGAAAAAATAGCACACGGGCAGACCGACCCACAACTGAAATTCACAAATAGCACAAATAACAGGGCTCCTCCTAGGTACTAATCCAAACCGGCTAACACAGGGCAGAACAATCCTGATCATAAAAAGAGCCCTACAAGGATACGATATCATTGAACTACTGGCCAAATACCTGTTTCTCCACAACATATAAGCTCATCTCAGGCATCATAGCAACAGAGCTGAGTAGACACATCAGTCATTACATAAGGACAGCTCATAAAGGTATTGGAAATCACACTAGAGGACCAGAGTGTGGCCAAAAGGGCCGCACTCACCAGTAATGGTAAGGGTACTGGTGGGTGAAACTCATAAGCCAGGGGTGTCCAACTCCAGGCCTCAAGGGCCAGTCTCCTGCAGGTTTTAGATGTGGCCTTCATCCAAAACAGCTGATTTAAATGACTAAATTAAACTCCTCGACATGTCCTGAAATTCTCCAGAGGCCTGGTAATGAACATTTGATTCAGGTGTGCTGACCCAGGGTGATATCTAAAACCTGCAGGACACCATCCCTTGAGCCCTGGAGTTGAACACCTCTGTCATAAGCAGTGTTGGGATTAACGCGTTATTAAGTAACGCGTTACAGTAACTACGTTATTATTGTGGTAACGAGCACGGTAACTAGTTATTATGCTAAAATCAGGAACGCGTTACTCGTTACTGGGATTTAGATAGGCTCGTTATTCGTTACTTCGTGTGGTGGCTATCGCGGAGCTTCCACAGATTCAGTAACATTAGCAAGTGGTGGAGGCCAGCAGGTGGATGAAGGAAAAGGGACGCAGAAGGAAAAGAGACCCGAGGCGGCCGCCGGTCCAAGTGTGAACTGAACTTCAGGTAAGAAGTTATGACCTGCAGTCTCTCTGGGTCAGATATGAACCAAGTTTAGGTGGAGTTTATTTTCGTTATTCTGACTTTTTCCGTACTGCGTGCTAGCTAGCATGACGGAGTTTCTATACAGCTGGGTGGTGCTATGAAGTTAATGATGTTGAACTTTATTTTGTTCATAAGTTATTAGAGTTGCCAACCGTCCCGTCTGGTATTCAGAGAAAATATTACGCGTTTCTTATTGAGGTGAAAAGGAACAGTTTGTCCCGTAATTCAGCTACAATGAAAAAGACACAAAGCTGGAGTTATTCTGTGTCTTTGCTGCACAGCTGCCTCTTCTTCTCTCATTCTCCCCCTCCCTCTCCCGTTTCTACTTCAATCATGAAACTGATCAATGATCAGCTGATCGGCTCTCTTGTTTGTTTATCGCTCACTTTGCGCCGAAAGAGGAAACCAGCGGATGTCGCGCTAAACAACAGCAGCACGTTTAAGCTTGATCAGCTGTTGTTAGAATTTATTTAATATTAATTTCTAGTATCAGCTGATGTTTGCTGGAGCCACAGCTGAAAGCTGCTGGTCATGATATGGTTTGGTTATTGGTGAGAGGGAAACATGAAGATGAAACCAGGAGATGTCCTTACTGAATCATCAGAGCTGAACAGGTGATGGAGAAACAGGTTTACCTTTTAGGTGACATGAATGAGTTGAAGGGAAGTTATGAACTGTTTCTGAGAGACAAATAACCCAGGATCCTTTTTTAGGTAGCTGACAGCTGGTAACTGTGCAGGGGCGGATCTAGCAAAGTGTTGCCAGGGGAGGTAGGGCATTAACAGGGAGAGGGGGCACAAAGAAATACTTTTCTTTCTTATTCTCATTTAAAATGTCTAGCTTTTAAAAAATAATTATCTGAATCTTACAACAAACGATTGATAGATTGATGCATATATACCATCAAACAGTGTACATCACTGTCACAACAGTGTTTATTTTCATTCAAAGGCTTTATGATTTTTCCTATAATGGTGGGCCGGTCTCTAGTCAAAATGCCCGGGAGATTTTTTGTCCCAGTCCAGCCCTGTATGCAGCTCATCTGCAGTCTGGTGTTACCTACATCTTCCTATTCAGAAGGCAGAATTTCTGAGTTCTGAGTACAATCAAAGCACCACGACTGCAGTTTTTGTGTTGGATGTAAAAGGCGCACATGACGCTGTGACGTAGGCTAGAATCATGGCAGCAGTCAATGACGGTCCAGGCGTGGGATTTCTCTCGTGGAAATATGCACATTATCTTTTCCTTTCTATTGGTAGGTGGCACAGTGCACTGTGGCAAGTAAGCAAGCTAGAAGACTGGCAAAGTTATGGAAGAAACACATTAACAAGAGAATTCTGAGTAAAACCAAAGTTACTTTCCCTAGTAACTAGTTACTTTGAAAGTAACGAGTAACTTGAAGTAACTGAGTTACTTTTGAGAGAAGTAACTAGTAATGTAACTAAGTTACTATTTTAAAGTAACTTACCCAACACTGGTCTAAGCATTCCACTCTTCAAGTCTTATGATCAATGGAAAAATTACAGTAATAACTCATACTTATTCTCTCCAAGTCATTATTTTGCCAAAAAAATTAGATATGACAGTGATTAGACATGCCGTGAGAGTGAAAAATGTGAGTTCCATGTTGACACAGTTCCTTCTTCTGATATATGGTTGAAAAAGACAGCCTCTAACCAGACACCACTAAAGTGCAGGCGGTGCTAGACTGGCCAGTGCCATCAAACTGCAAGCACTTCTATCATTGTTTCATTTGTGCTTTCAGTAAAATTGCCCTAACTTTAATCCAATTCCCTTCTCCAAAAGTCCAGTTATCATTTGATCTCTCTGAAGGACATTTCGCCACCACTTCCATCCTGTTGATGCCTGACCGCACCTGCCAGGTCATTGTCGAAGTCAATGGCTCTGACTCCAGTGTGTGAGCAGTACTTTCTCACATGTGAGACGGTACACTGTATCTTTGCATATGCTCTTTCTAGGTGTCACTATGGATGATAAGGCAGCAGCATATACAGCTGCAGTATATGCCATTGCCTACTGGTGGTGGTCAGAGGGCCCGGTGGCGCCAGTGTCCGGCAGCCTCGCCTCTGTCAGTGCGCCCCAGGGTGGCTGTGGCTACAATGTAGCTTGCCATCACCAGTGTGTGAATGGGTGGATGACTGGATGTGTAAAGCGCTTTGGGGTCCTTAGGGACTAGTAAAGCGCTATACAAATACAGGCCATTTACCATGGAAGTGTGACAAATTGGTACAAACCATCCTGAGTAGAGAAGGCCATTTTCTATTTGGAATCTGGAGTCAAGGGAATCTGCCAGTAGCCCTTTGTCAAATCCAAGCAGTGCCTAATCGGTCTAGGAGCTCATCAACCCTGCATCATCACAAGTGAGGGAGGCCAAAATGGTGGAATTTGGCACCTCCAGGCCCAACTCATCTCTTTGGCAAGAATACCAGAGGTGCAAAACATCAGCTACTGGTAGACTGAGCAGTCAGCTGAGACTGCAAGACTAGGCTGACCAACCTGTGCACTGCTTGGATTGATTACAAGAAGACCTATGACTCGATGCCCCACACCTGGATTCTGGAATGCCTAGAACTATACAAGATCAACAGGACCCTAAGAGCCTTCATCAGGAACTCAATCAAGTGCGGGATCTACCAAGGAGATGCACTGCTCCCACTGCTGTTTTGCATAGGCCTGAACCTCCTCAGTGAGATCACTCACAAGACTGGTTATGGATAATGACTACAGAACGGAGCAATCATCAGGCACATCCTCTACATAGATGACATCAAGCTATTTACCAAGAGTGCATGAGACATTGATTCACTGACCTGCACCACCAGGATATACAGCAAATACATTGGAATGTCGTATAGTCTGAAGAGGTGTAGTTGGATGATAAGAAAATGAGGGAAGGTAGTCAGAACTGAGGGTGTTACGTTCCCCCCGAAAGGGTCTAGGCATGCG